>NC_089492.1:302768617-302918617 GCF_036850765.1 Saccopteryx bilineata
GAGGAAAGAGAAATTGTAGGTATCTGTGTATGTACCCATAAAAAACTGCATATGCACACATGTGTACAAAAGTGGATCTATATATGCAGGTGTGTGTATGTGCACATGTGATCTGTATGTGTGCACATAGGAATTTATATGTGGAAGCAGGTGTGTACATGGGGATCTGTATATGCATATACGTGTTCACATGGGGCATGTGTGTATGCATGTGTGTGTGCACATGGAGATTTGTATATGCAGGTGGTTGTGCACATGTGGATCTATATATGCAGCTGTGTGCACACATGGGGTCTGTGTATGCATGTGTATGTGCACATGGGAATCTGTATGGTTGTGTGTATGCACATGGGATCTGTGTATGCACGTGTGTGTATTTGTGTACGTTTCAGGATCTCTCCGGTCACCGCTTCCTCAGAACCTCAGCTGTTTCTTCTACCCGCCATTTTCTATTCTATTCTCTCTCTGGATATCTGCCCCTCTTTCTCTGAGTGTCTCTGTCCCTGTCTGTCTCTCGCAGTCTCACCGGGTCCCCTTTCCCTTCTTCTTGTATGTTGCTGTCTCTGTTCCATTCATCTTTTTTCTTTCTCTCCTTTTCTCTTTTTTGCCTCAGTCTCTCTATCTGGCTTTCTATCTTTGCATCTTTAAGATTCACTCTCTTCTTATCTCAGGATCTCGGTACCTGCATCAACATTTTTCTCCCTGTTACTCAGCTCTCTGGTTCACAGTCTAACTCCTCCGGTGCCAGTCTTTGGTCCCTTCGTCCCTGCCTTCTCTCTGTCCCCCACCTGTGTCCCCAGCCTGTCTCAGTCCCCTTTGATTCCCCCTTTCCAGGCCAAGGGCAGGGAATCTGGGCCAGACTAGCTCCCCCTATCTCTCCAGCCCCGCTCCCCTCCCAGCCTTAAAAATAGCAGGAGAAATTGGGACGGACGCCTAGGGGGTGAGGGCGGGGACACGGCCTGAGGAGGAACAACCAGGTGTATGGACACTCACATCCGTCTGGGGGCCCTTCCCAGCGCCTGGACACTCGAAGGTCACAAATTCGTGGCATCGTCGATGAACCACAAAGCTGCAGACTGAAGGTGAGAATCATAGAGACACAGAGACAGACAGAGAGACCCCCAACGGACAGAAAATCAGAAAGAGAGACCCCGACAGAAAGAAAACCAGAGAGAGGAACCCTGATATGAAGTTCGACTGAGAGTACATCAAAGGAGAGGCTTCACATGCGGAGAGAGAGAGACAGAAACCGGGAGATGGACACTCAAGAGAAGTGCCCAAAGACAGAGCCGGAAAGAGAAAATAGGTTTCCCACAGACGGCCATGGGCCACAGACAGAGATAAGAAAGCGAGAAGGAGAGAGGCAGGTAGAGAGGAAAGAGAGAGAGCACACAGGGCTGTCCTCGGACAGAACGGAGAGCAGTAACTTGGGCAGAAGTGAGTCCGGGGACGCGGCTGCCGGCCGCCCCCCTCCCTGACTCACTCTGTTCTCAGCGTAGCAGCTGGTGCTTTAGGACTCGCCCCCCCACCGTCCCCCATAACTGCCGGCCCCACCCGGCCTCCACCCGCCCATTGGTGACCCCACCCGGCCTGCCCCTGCCTAGGACGGTCGATGTTGTCGTGGTAACGGCAGCCCGGGGGGTGGGGCTCTGACTTGGCATCTTCAGCCCCCCCCTTCAGCTCCCCCTTTCCAAATCTCCCTGTTCCCATGGCAACAGATTCTCCAAATATCTGTCCCCACCTGGAGCTGGCCAAGGGAGGGGCCCCCAGCACCACCTCCGCGGTGGCCCCACCATCAGAGCTGCCTCCCCACCACAGACTGTGTCTCTGCCACACCCCCCGCCCCGGGCTCCCCCGCGCCTCTCTGGGGACCAGAGAACACGTGTGTCAAGCAGCCTCAGATCTGGGGCCCCAGCCTCCACCCTCCTGAGGGTCCCAGGAGTCCAGCTCCCCAGCTCTTACCTTGACATTGCAGGCCCTGTTTTCCAATCCCCCTGCAAGAGTCAAGGATCTGAGGTCAGTGCAGGAAAGGGTAACAGGGAACTGGAGCCCCTCACGTCTGTGAGCTAATGGTAACCTCTGACAAGGTGGCCTCTGACCCTCCTCCCGCAGGAGCCAGGAGTCTACGCCCCAGCCGCCTTCTCTTTCTAGGACCCAGAATTCTGGCCTCCAGCCCCTCCTCCCTCAGACCCAGGTGTCCGGGACCCTCAACCCCTCCTCCCTCAGACCCAGGAGTCCGGGCTCTCAGACCCCCTTCCACCCTAGGACAAGGAGCCAGGGCCGCAACCCCCTTTTCTTATTACTCCGGGATGTGGTGTGACAGGGCTCTCTGCCCAGGTAACCCCCACTCCTCAGGGCCCCAGCCCCCTTCCCTCACCAGATGAAGTCGGTGCAGTGGCTGCAGAACGTTGGCTGCTTGAAGAAGCGAGCGGTGAACTTGTGGCTCTTGACTTCGTGGACCACCTTCTGCCTCAAAGCCCCCTTTCTGCAAAACAGGGGCCGGGGGCCCCCCTCTGAATCGCCCCCGCCGGGGCCCAGGCCTGCCATGGCCCCCGGAACGTCGCAGGGACCGGGATCCTGCCTTTCTGGGGGAGCAGGTGGAAGGGCGAGGAGCCGGAGACTCGGGAAAGCGGAGGAGCCCCGGGGAGATCCCGAGGAGTGGAGGAGAGGGGTGAGGCACCTCCAGGAGCGGGAGCAAGAGTGTGGGGCAGGGAGCGCCCCCCCCCCGGGCGCGCCCAGGGGGAGACAGCGAGTTGGGCTTAGAGCCTAGGGCAGGGGCGCGAGCAGCCGGAGGCACGGGCGGCGGTGGTGGGAGCTCCGGCTCCGGCACCTGCTGAAATGTGGGAGCCCCGGGTGGGGGAAGGCGTTGCCATGACGACCGAGGGGCGGGGTTTCGGCTTAAAGGCGTCCCCCTCCCTGAACACGGGACAAATGTCCAAATATTCTTCCCCCATCATTCTCCCCCTTCACGTGCGCACCCTCCACCCCGCCCCGGGGCTGCCTAGAGGGCGGGGGCATCCTGGGAGTTGTGCCCTCCCCCACCCTAATCTGTCACTTGGCCCGTGTTCCGTCCCCATGCGGGTCCCTCGGTGGCTCCTTGTAGCCCATTGCTACTCCTCTTATATCTCTGTGTCTCTGGTTGTGTCACTCTGTTTCAGTCCACAAACTTTGCATTCGGTGCTGGGATCCAGTGGAGAACAGGGAAGCTTGGTGTCTCACTTTCTCTGACACCACGCGAGTCTTGACTTCTCTCTCAGGGAAAAGGTCTCTAAGACTTTCTATGTCTCTGTCTCTTTCTGAGGGTTGTTCCCCTCCTTGGATTCCTGGGCGCGCAAGCTCTCTGTTTCTTTCTCTGAGAGGGTCGGTTTTTCTTTCCCTGTCTCTGAGAATGTCCATTTCTCTGTTCTCTCCCATCTGTGTCTGTCACACATCCGGTGACCCTCTCTGGGCTTTGGTCTCACGACCCTTCTCTAGGCGCTGATGTCCCCCCCCCCCCGCTCTTTCTCGTTCTGGAGGTCTCTCCTTACATCTTTGCTGTCTCCCCCCTACTCTGTCCTTGCCTTTGTAAATGCTTTTGTATCTGTCTCTCTTCTCGCTGTCTCTGCGAATCAATCTTTCTCTCACATCTCTCTCTCCGACTCTGCCTCTTCCTCCCTCTGTTTTTCTCCGTGAGAATTAATATCTCTCTCTCTCTCTAAATCCTTGCTGTCTTTACCTTTCTCCGTGTCCCTGTCTTTGCAAATGCTTTTGTATCTGTCTCTGTCTCTCTGTTCGAGCTTGCCTCTTTCTCCTCTATCTCTCTGTGCCTGTGCCTCTCCTGGCCTCACCCTTCCCCCTGTACCTTGTCCCTCTCTCACCCACTTTCTACCTGTCTCTCTGATTCTATGAATTTCTCTTTGTCTCGAGTGTGTGTGGGGGGTCTCTCTCTCTCTCCCTCTCTCTCTTTCTCTCTCTCTCTCTCTCTCCACATCTTTCTGTAATTCAGTCCCTGTCCCTCTGGCTCTGGAGTTGTCTGTGCATCTGTTCGGGGATTGGGAGGGTCTCTCTCAACGTCGGCCTTGTGGGTCGCCTCCTGTCACCCCTCCGTCGCTCCACCAGCGTCTCTCTCTCTCTGGTAGTAAGTATTCGGTCTCTCCCCCAACTCCCGGACGCTTCCCAGGGCTCCTTCTGAAAGCCCTGCTGTTGCCAAGGGCAACCACGGCCCTCCCTGGGATGTTCCGCAATACATCCTGGGACTTGTAGTCTGGGCCGTCGGACTACCTGTTCTTGAGACGCGGTCGAGAACTTCCTCTCCCGGCATGCCCCGCGAGGCGAGGAAGAGCGGGTCTCTGAGGCGGCGTTTGGGGAGTCGCGGCACCCACCGCGCTTGGGCTGGGACTTTTGGGGGTTGGGTACGCCTTCGCGAAACCGAAGGGGAAGTGAGAGAATCCGAGCGTCCTCTCCTAACCCCCCCCCCAACATGGGGTCCTCTAGCCTTCCACCCACCTCCAGAATAGATGGGGGCGGGGTAGTCCTGAAAACTGACCTCGGAATCCCACCGCGCTCGGTTCCAGTGCCCCATGGGTTCTTCCCGTCACCTACGTTACAGCCCCGGGTTCTGGAGCGGTGGGAAGGGAGACCCCTAACTACGGGGAGGAGACGCCGTTTTTTGTTTTGTTTTGTTTTTACAGAGACAGAGTCAGAGAGAGGGATAGATAGGGACAGACAGACAAAAACGGAGAGATGAGAAGCATCAATCATCAGTTTTTCGTTGTGACACCTTAGTTGTTCATTGATTGCTTTCTTATATGTGCCTTGACCGCGGGCCTTCTGCAGACCGAGTAACCCCTTGCTCAAGCCAGCGACCTTGGGTCCAAGCTGGTGAGCTTTTTGCTCAAGCCAGATGAGTCCGCGCTCAAGCTGGCGACCTCGGGGTCTCAAACCTGGGTCCTTCGCATCCCAGTCCCACCCTCTACCCACTGCGCCACCGCCTGATCAAGCTGGAGACGCCATTTGAGGAAGCGGAGATTAATGCAGGTCGGCATTCTAGGGTGGACACCGCAGAAATCAAGAGGCCATTCTTCACTAAAATGGGGATGCCCCTGTTCTAGTTAGCCCATCCCCTTCTTCCGGCGAGACCCTCCCCTGCTTTGCAATTTCTCTTCCCAACTGCTTTTGCAGGTGTAGATGCAGACAATGGGTGGCACGATTCTGGAATTTCCCGGGATTTCTATATTTATGATTCTCAGGCTGGAGAAACGAACAGGATGACCTTCTGTGGGACAGACTTCTTTGATCTTTTTTTAAATTTCGTCTTTATCAAGGTTATCTATTGACCAGGTGTGATAGGGCCTTAGAACTGAGAGTGGGAATGTTCACAAGGTCAGATCCTGAATGTGTGAATATGGGAGAATGTGATAGGGGGGTATCAGGATCCGACCTTGGTGTTGGAAGCCCCATGGGTGAGGCCAGGGTGGGCTGGAGGTAGGATGATCAAGGAGTAGACCTGAAACCTGAGCTGGGTCAGGAACCTGGAGAAGGGGATAGACATAAATATCATTTAGGAGGAAGAATGGACAGTGTTTGATTAGCCACTGACTGTGGGAGGAGCCCATGAGAAGAAGTGTTTGGGTTCTCAACCCTGAGAGGCTAATACTGCGATGGGGAACCTGGAAGAGTTGATTTTGGAAGGAAGATTCCTAGTCAGATTGGGATGTCATATAGTTGAGCTGTTCATGGGGCTCCAAGGGTGGAGAAATCTTGTTCATTACTATCCTAACTAGCTCTCCTGGTTTGAGAGTAATTTGGAAGATCCAACGTCAGCTAGTACTTTTCTGATGAGGCCAAAGTCATCTTGGCCCCACCCACCTCCCACCAGACCCCTGAATCCCAGCCTTGCCCTCTCTCCTGGAGCCCTCCCCAATAATAAAGCAAGCACAAGTCTTCCTTTTATCTCTATATTGAGGTAAAAAATAAAATAAAGATTATGGATGTGGGAGTGTGGAAAGGGACAAAGCTTCCCTCTATAATTGACAGCAGGGGCTGATGGAAACCAGAAGCTCCAGAGAATTAAAAAAAATAAAAAATATATTTATACATCTATATATATCACGTTATACGTGAGTCCCAGAGAAGCAGGAAGCAGCAGCAGGAAGCAACTAGCACACAGGAACATGCATGTTTTATCACACACTCAAGTGACTATAGTGACAGCAGCCCCCACCTACCTAACCCACCCACAAATTTTAAAATAAATGGTAAAGAAACTTCCCCTTTAAGAATAGGACCACCCAGTCATTTTTGCCCTTGTGATAGGAAGAAGAAAAAACCCAGGCTAGAATTCCGGTAAGGCCAGCAGTGGCCATTTTCTTCTCCCAGCAAAGGCAGTACCGGCTATTTTTAACACTGAGGCTGGAGCCCCATACCCCTGCCCTTCACAAATAATCAGACATCTTGATACCCAGAAAATAATTAGGATGGAAGGCATTCATCACCCTTTGCTTCCTTTAAGATGGCCTTTAGGCAGGGGGTTTAGTAAGCCTTGGCAAGAATTCTGGAGCCAGTTTCAGGCTAGGCTGAGTGCCAGGCGGGGCTTAAGGACCCAGGGTCTGTGATTTAAGCCTCCTGCCCACTGGAAATAATTGACCTTGAGTTTTTGTTGTTGTTTTTTTAACTTAAAGGGAAGGAGCACTGTATACTCCCTTCCATTGGGAGAAAGGGGGCCAATCCCTAGCTACCCCCCCCAAATACACATACACACACACACACACACACACACACACCTACTAAGGCACAGCCAGGGTGGGCACATGCTTTGGCAATGAGGCCCCTCAGGAGGCCCAGGGTCTGAACAGCTGGGGAAAGGGGTGTGGGATGTGGAGCTCAGCACCTTTGGAATTGGGGGTGGCAGTGGGGGGTGAACAAAGAAGTCTCAAGGCTCCCGATTCCAAAGAAGGGAAATGGGAAGAGGTGGTCAGGAAACAGGCAGGTGAGAAAACAAAGAAGATGGCCAGAAAAGAACTGAACAACAACAAAATAAACCAAGGTTTAAAAAAAAAAAAAAAAAAAAACAGTGAAAAGAGAAAGGCCTAACAGGACGTGTGCAACCAAAGGAAATAGGAAGGGAAGACCAGTGCATCAGGACAGGGGAGAGCAGGCGACAGAAGAAACAGGAGAGTGATATTAACCAGTGTTACCCCAATAAATTCAGTAAAAAAAAAAGAAAAGAAACATGGTCCTGGCCGGTTAGCTCAATCAGTTAAGAGCGTCATCCCTAAAGGACAAGGTTGCCGGCTCAATCCCCAGTCAGGGCACACTCGGGAAGCAACCAATGAATGCACAGCTAAGTAGAACAACAAATGATGTTTCCCTTCCCCCTCCCCTCTCTCTCCCTTCCTCTCCCTGTCTCTCTATAAAGCAATCAATAAATAAAAAAATTAAGCCCTGGCCAGGTAGCTTGGTTGGTTGGAGCATCATGCTGGAGCAGAAACGCTGCCAGTTCGATTCCCCAATCAGGGCACATACAAGAGTGGCTTGATGTTCCTGTGTCTCTCTCTCCCCCCAAAAGAGAGAGAGAGAGAAAGAAAGAAAGAAAGAAAGAAAGAAAGAAAGAAAGAAAGAAAGAGGAGAAAGTGAGCTGAATGGGGAAGGGGAAGAGCAGAAGAAGAGAGGGGTCCCAGGAAGAGGAAACCAGAACTCAGTAAAGACACCTCCACAAAGAAGAGCGAATCGGGAGCTCCTGGTCTGAGCCTCAGACCCTGACAAACACCAGGCGGGCCGAGTGCACCAGGTCGGCCACGTAAGCCAGCAGATTGATGGCTGTCAAGATGGCCACAGCCAGGAGGCAGTCCCAGGGGCACACAGACTGGGTGTGGCTGTTCCTGCAGTTAGGATCAGTCCTTCGATGGGGCTGACCACCGTGCCGCTCATCAAACTGATAGAGAGGCCAGAGGACCATGGCTGAGGCATAGAAGAGGACGGAGAGCAGGGCCAGCCCGGACAGGAAACTGGGGAAGGGGATAGGAAGCACGTTGGTACAGTCACACAGGTTGAGTATGATGGCCACAGCTGCCAAGATGAAGCAGATGGCATAGACGGCCACGCACCACTCCAGGGCTGGCCTGTGCTTGTACAGGTAGGGCTCGCTGATGAAGGCAAAGATGACACAGGCCACGAAGGTCTCGACCACCTTGAGCAGGCCTGGCACGGTGGCCATGTAACCAGTGATTTCGCCGGGCCGGGCCCGGGTCCAGGCCACCTCGGTGGCATAGGCCACACAAGCGATGCAGGAGAAGGCGATGGCGGCAATTTCGTGGTCCCGTGTGCGGCCATGAGGCTCGAACTGGACGTAGGTGGTGGGGTAGATGATGGAGGCTGAGAGGCAGAAGAGGGCCGCGTAGCAGGCGAAGGTGATTGGGAAGTTGCGCCAGGACAGTGGGAAGCGAGCCTGGAGCCCCCCTAACTCCACAATGATGATGATGAGGGTCACGGAGAAGCAGAAGCACCAGGCAAACATGCACCAGTTGCCCATGAACCCGACCCAAGCGCTCACGCTGGCTACCAGCGAGAAGGCCACACAGGTGGAAAACAGCTGTACCAGGCGGAGGAGACCCAGGGGCTGGGTCAGGGCCCGAGGGGACCCCAGAATAACTGGGGAGCCCAGTCCTGAAGATGACGACGTGGTGGTCGTGACGGTGGTGCGGGTCACCGTCACCGGCATGGCTGTAGGGAGGGGAAAGGAAGTATTCTGAGAAGGTTCCAAGCAGGAGAATCCAGGCACCCAACCCTTGCCTCCCCCAAGGAAGACAAAGGAACCTGAACTCTAGCTGGGGGGGAGGGTGGTATCCCAGATGCAGGCCTTTTAGTTTTCAAACTGGGATGCTCACAGGTCTACTAGGATGAATGGGTCACCCAGGTCCCAGCCCCTCCTTTCCTGCAGCCTCATGTGTCCCACCCAGGAGAGTCTAGGCCCCTATTTCTTGCCTCGTCAAGACACTCCTTTCCTGCATGACCAGGCGGTGGCGCAGAGGATAGAGCGTCGGACTGGGATGCGGAGGACCCAGGTTCAAAACCCCGAGCTCACCAGCGTGGGCTCATTGGCTTTGAGCAAAGTTCACCAGCTTCAGCCCAAGATCGCTAGCTTGAGCAAGGGGTCACTTGCTCTGCAATAGCCCCCCAATCAAGGCACATATGAGAAAGCAATCAATGAACAACTAAGGTGCTGCCATGAAGAATTGATGCTTCTCATCCCTCTCCCTTCCTGTCTGACACTCCTTTCCTCCCACTGCAATCCACCTCCTGTAAAACCAGAGTTTTCTTCTCACAGCCATCCAAGGCTGCCCTGCTTCTCCCAGGGATTCAGCCACTCAGCATTCAAGACTGGGCTCCAAAGCCTCTCCTTCTCTGGCCCACCCCTGCAACCCTTGTCATAATAAGAGGCTCAGTCTTCCATGACCCATCTTTCTCCCTATTTCCCTGCTTTGGGCTGCCCTAAGGGACTTAGATTTATCTGGCCTCCAAAAGTTCAGGAGTCCAACCTCCAAGTGCCTGCATTCTCAGTTACCCAGATCTGATCAGAGCTTCTAGCCAGTCCCTGGAACTGGCTTTAATCTCTGGGCTACCCCTCTCCCTTGCCCACCCTCACCTCAGCGATCAGGCGTCTCTGCCCTCATTCTGACTCCCACCTGGGAGTTCCATCTGGAGATCATCAGCCCAAACGAAGTGGCGCTTCCTCATGTCTATGTCCCCTCCACCTCCTCCACGTGGAACCCAACAGCCTCAGGGCCCCAGCCAGCTAGTTCGCCACCTTCATGAAAATTCAGCTCCCAGATTCTGCTCTGTTCAATGCTCTGGCCCTCCCACTGAACCTCTAGGCCTCCCGTGTTCTTATCCAGCTGCAGACCTTGGGATTCTAGGCCTCACCCAGAGCACACCAGACCCTGCCCTCCGGGATCTGCTCCTTTCTTCATTCCCTTCAGAACCCAGGGCTTTCATCCCCAGTCCTAAAGACCCTCAGGACTCCAGTACCCAGCCTTCTGGGGATCTGATCCTCCCTCAGCCTGTAAAATGTCTCCTGTCTCAGCTGCTACCACTAAAAAGCTCAGGACTCTCTCCGCCACAGGGAAATAAAACTTCCCCCTTCAAGAGTCAGGAGCCAGTAATAACAGGCTTTAACCACGGGGAGACCAACCAGCCCCGCACAACAGTTCCCTGAGGATAAGGAAGCCCAACTCCACCCCACACTCCTTCCTCAGATACACAGGGGTCAGGGGTCAGGGCCCCACTCCTGGGAATGCTAACTTTCGGGTATTTTCTCAGGATCTAGAAGTCCAGGCCCGCACTCCCGCCCCCCCCCCCGGCCCCTCCTCCCCGAGATCCAGGGGTTCAGGCCCGTAGCCTACTCACCAGCGGTTTTAGTTGAGGACTCCGACAAAGAAAGAGCCGGCTGTGCAAGCGGATGAAGTCAGACACCTGGAGAAGGTTAGAGCATAAGAGAGAGAGAGAGAGAGAACACGTCAGTGTCCCGCTCAATCCCGGCTCCGCCCTCCCGGGACCCAGGCGACAGTCCGGCCCGCCGCGGGAGGCTCGCCTCGAACCCCCAGAAAGACTGCCGTTGCCCGAGGCACCTCCTGGCAGAGGCGGGGTCGAGTAGGGTGATGACCCCTGGGCAGCCCCGCCTCCTCTCAACTCTGCAAACCGCGAAAACCGAGGTTAACCCGCCGAAGTGTGCGCCCGCGGGCTGGCGTGGGCGTGAGTGGTCTGAACCCCGCCCCGGCGCGGCCGCCGCGGGGGAGGGCCCTGGGCGGAGCCCGGCCGCCCGCCCGCCTGCCGGCGCCGCGTCTCCAGGCCTTATAAGGGCTTCAAGTCAGCCCAGCCACCAGGAATTTGACGGGGGCCAGGCAGGCGGCGCTGGGACCCCCCGCCCCGCGCCGGGCTCCGGGAGGGTCCGCCCCGCCCGTCGGTTTGGAGGTGGGAGGAGATGGGGCGAAGAACCTGGACTCCAGATCCTAGTTGGAAAGGCCTGGAACCCAAACATCTGGGACGTTCAACACGTGAGTTCTAGTCCCTGTGAAGACGGGCTGGGCGTCGGCTGCCCAGGAGGGTCTCTCAGGGAGAAGTGACAGGGAGCCCGGACCCCTGGGCTCGCCTGGCGGAGACCCTGCTCCCGGAGGCCTGGAGCCTGCACAGAGCTGGAGTCGAGAGCAGAGATAAGGCGCCACACCTCCGAACCACTCCAGGGAGGCAGATGTCCCGGGCCACCTGGAAGGTGCCTCCCCCACGCCTCTCCCTCCAGGACCCGTTAGGAGGAAGTCGGGACCGCCCAGGAGGAAGAGGACGGGTCAAAGCTCCTGAGAAGTCGCGTGGAAGGCGTGTCAGCTCAAGGACCATGTTCTGGTTCGTCTGAGACAGCTCAGGAATGCGCCTCCGGACCCGAGAGGAGGGGAAGGAACAGCCCTTCGTCTTCTCCACCCAACTGAGGACCCCCGCCCCAGCCACACCCCATCTTTCTACCGACTGAGAACCGCGCCCCGGAACCCCAGCCTGCACTCTCAACACCAGGGGACGCTGGCCTCAGCCTTGTTCTCTCTTGGCCTTAGGGCGCGGGCTGCCTAGTTCCATCGCGCTTTGGGAGCATCGGTGCTGGATCTCACTCCCCGCCTTTCCCGTCCAAAGTTCGGAGTCTGTCCCCGGGATGGGGAGGTCAATAATTCTCAACTCCAGCCACTGTCTTTCACAAACTCAGAACTTCCACTCCAAGCTCCTCCCCGCCTGGTGACCTCCTCATACCAGATTCCAGCCCCTTCAAACCGGGATCCTAGGAATCCTCATCCCTCTGAACCCTCAGACCCAGGAATCCGGGCCCCAGCCCCTCTTCCTCCCTCAGACCCGGGAGTCCAGGCCCCTGTTCCCCCCAATTCATTCAGAAGTATGACCTATCCTCAGCTCCCTCCTCTCCAGAACTCGAGTCTGGCCCAGCCCCAGTCTTTCTAGGGACTCAAGACATTCTGAATCCCAGCCCATTTCTCCTGCACCCAAGAACTCTGGACCACTGTTCCCACCCTCGGGAGTCACCGCAGCCTCACCTCACAGGCCTGTGGCCGCTGAGCTGAAACAAAGTCGACAGCTGCAGACTAGAAGGGTCTGCGGACTGGGTGGGGACGGTGGGGAGAGAGCACGGGCGGGGCCTGGGGCGGGCCCGGAGCTCGGGGCTCCAATGTCTAACGGGACTCCCCGAAGCCGGGTCGATCCCAGCCCCGCCCCGGGGCGGGGCCAACACCAGATTCCGCTCTCTGTGGAATAATTGAACCTCTGCTCCGCGGGAGGTGGGGGCGTGGAGGACTGAGGTAACTGTCGCCATGGTGATAAAACAGGAAGACACAACAGCTGGCGGAGTGGGGGCTCGTGGGGCTGCCCTCCCTGACGCAGCCCCAATGCAGTCTCTAGGGGCGCCCGGAAAGGCCGTTGCCATAGCACCCTGCCTGTTTAGCATTTGTTTAGGACTGAGACCCTCAGCCCAGGTCCCCACCCCAGTATCACCTCGCTCACTCCTCCCTCCGCCTTCCTGCCCCCTCCCTCCCCGTCTGCTCTAGCCCAGGATGGATGAAATCTTGGACATCTGGGTTGTCGCGGGATGGCGACCGGGCCTCCGTTTAATGGGTTCTGTGGGTTAGGGTCTCCGTCCTGGGTCCCTGAAGGAGGAAAGAGGTACCGATCCCTAGACTTCAGGAGGTTTCTGGGATGAGGTCACCGACTCCTGGGTCCCCAAAAGAACAGCGTTTGGGTTTCCCGTATTTAAGAATCCGAGGGTCCCCTGATTGTAATTTACACTGGGACTCGCGGTTCAAGGGCTGGCGGGCTGGACCCCCGGGTCACAGACGGTGGGGTTGGGGGAGGGGTGTTGACAGCAAAATTCCTGGGATGTGAGGCGCTAGGAGGTGGGGGCATCGATTCCCGGGTTCCAGTAGATGCCCAGGCTGGGGACCCAGATTACAGGCTCGAAAGAGCAGTCAAAGCTCAGGCTTTGACTTGGATTTTCGGAGCAGACGTGGTTGCAAGCGGAGCCTCTCGGGCCTGGAAGAAAGATATTTTTGGCCTGCATTCCTGGCTCCTGGAAAGAGGGAGGGGCTCAAAGGCTTAATGAGAACGGGGGCGCCAGATTCCCGGTTCCTGCAACAAGGGAGGGGCCCGTCTGCTCGGTCCCGCCGCAGGGAGGGACGGCGGGGTGCTTTTCTAGGGGCGACCCTGGGGCCCTGACACCGACGGGCTCAGAGCCGGCGGGAGCTGCAGGTCTGGCTGCTAGGCCCGGGGTCGGGTGGGGCGGGGACCGGGCCGCCTGGGTCCCTCCCCGCGGTTGGTGCTCACTCACCACGCTCCGCAGTCGTCCCCGGCGCGGCCTGGCTCGCGGCTGCCGCGGGGCGGGGCCTGGTGGCGGCCGCAGAGGTTCCGCAACGTGGAGCCAACCCGGCCGTGACCTCGTTTCTGCCGCGGGGTGCCTCCCGGGCCGACAACGGCGGAAGCTTGGAGGCCGAGCCGCGCGGTGAAAGCCGAACGAGGGGCGAAGGGAACGGGGTCGGGAGGGGTCAGGGAGCTCAGTAAACCCGGCTGCGTGCCCTACGGAGGTGGGAGGGGCGGGGGGGGGAGTGCCTGGATGCTACGAGCTCTGCAGAAAAGGGGGTAGGGGTAGTGGAGCCTGCAGGCCCAGTTTTGTTCCCCTGCAGAGGGGGTAGGCGCAGACCCTCTCGGTCATTCTGCGCCCTGCATAGGGGAGGAGTCTCCATGAATCCCGCATCAGGACGTGGCCGTAGTTAGAGGTTCTCCAGGGATATCCCCAAGTCCTATTCACACCGTTTCTAGGCCCCCAGGGAAGCAGCATCTGCCCATCTCCTCCTTCCTGCCCAAATCAGTCACCCCCTTTGCCTGGCCCCATAGCGGCACTCCTGAGATGCCCCCAAAAGAGCAGGAGCGGCCTCCACTCACATAACTTACTATCTTGTGTTCCCTAGTAGAAGCCTGCCCAGCCCGTCCCCGTTTAGGCACCCAAACCCACCACTGCGGAATTCAGGGCAGCGGGAACAGGAAGTAAACATTTAAAGAGTGAGTCATCGGGTGTGATCCTGAGAAGGAAAACCTTAAGGGTGGCCGGGTCTGGATAATCTGGCAATGTGCCTGGCCGCTGGGCCAGAGCGGTTCCCCGTCCCGGAGGACATCACCCCGAGCCCAGCAATGTTGTCTGCAGCCTGGCACTGTAGCACAGTCTCAGACAGGCCGTGCCTCTGTTCTCCGAGGCTAGCGGCTTCGGGGTGATGGGGCACACGGAGCCGCCCACTGACTTCCTCATAAACTGGGTTCCTCCATCAGAAGCAATACGGTGTGGGTTAATGTGACGCTGAATAGGGCCATTGAGTGCAGATGCAGGAGTGTAGAAGGCTAGGAAAACAAATTACAGCCCAGAGGTAAAATTATTCCAAGGAGGAAAAACTCACTGCCTTCATCCATGGGGAAAGGGGCCCATATAATCCTCCCGTGACCAGGTACTTGGCTGGTCTTCCTAAGAAACCAGGGTAGGGCCTGGCTCAGCAGTGCTTGCTGCTGCCAGGAAGGTGGGCAGTCATCGGTGACACAGCTGGCTAACCCTGGGCGAGTAACTGTTTATGAGCCCATCAAGCAAGTCTTTGGGGGAGTCTGGAGAGGGATGTGGATGGAGAGCCTCGGAATGGTCATCTGATCTATCAGATGGCTTAGGAACGTTCTCTGTAATAGAGTTTTTTGAGTCCCAGTTGGTTGGCTCAGTGGTAGAACATCACCCGGTGTGTGGATGTCCTGGGTTTGATTCCCGGTCAGGGCACACAGGAGAAGTGACCATCTGTTTCTTCTCCCCTCCCCCTCCCACTTCCCTCTTTCTCTTCCCCTTCTACAACCATGGCTAGATTGGTTGATTGGTTCGGGCCCATCAGCCCCTGGTGCTAAGGATGGCTCGGTGGAGCCTCTGCCTCAGGCTCTAAAAATAGCTTGGTTTTGAGCATGGCCCCAGATGGGCAGAGCATCAGCCCTAGACGAGGGTTGCCCAGGAGATCCTGGTCGTGGCATGTGCAGGAATCAGTCCCTCTATCTATCTCCCTTTTGCTCACTTGGAAGAGAAGAAAAAAAATAGAGGTTTTTGTGGAGAGAGTTCACCTGGGTTATAGATGAACTGTTTTTTGCTCCTGACACCACATGTGTGGGTTTGTTTCTTTGTTCCACACCAAAAACCAATTCCCCGACTCTTCGGACACCAATTGAGTGTCCAGTGATTCCATTTAACTCTGAACCAGGGTATTCTAACGACCTAGAGTTAGTGTCAGACTCCACAGGTGAAGGGCCCAGTGCCACAAGACCACCCCACCCCACTTCAGATGCCAATCGCAAGGTTCAGGCCTCCCCTACTTCTGACAGGAGGTTTCCGTGGCCCCATCCCGGGTTTGATAATTTGCTGGATAATTTGCGTGGAGTGGCACATGGAACTGTGGAATGCACTTCGTCATACAGATCTCTCCGTACTCTGGGTTCTTTGGAAAGTTTCTTTCATTCATCAACACATACCGTGTTTAGGAGTGCCTTCTAAGTGAGAACAAAGGAATGAAGGTTTAATCTCTTTTGTTAGTGGCAATGAGTTTCAGAGGTAGTAACTTCTTCATCTGGGTGTATGGGTATTCCCACTGTCCTCAGACCTGGTGGATTCTGTTACTTCCCTGCCATGACAGGCTCCCCGGTTTTCGTGGGGATTATCTCCCATGCTCTGGTGTGCATGTATATTGGTAAGACTTACAGTGTATCTATCTCCTCCTTCCTGCTTGCTTAGGTCTTATCAACAAGATGTTATCAACGCAATTGAGCAGAATGGAATCTATGGGGCATTGAAAGATCAAGTTCCCTGACACTCATCTGGCCATTCGGGGCCTCAGAATTGCCACCCCAGAACCAAGGCCCAATTTGTTTGTAACCTCACAGAAAAGGCTCCCACGCTGGTAAACCCACTGTATCTTACTCAAGGCTTTGATTGGCCAACTTTTGGCACTATGCCAAGGTTGAGAAGATTTCTCCAACACCTTTTGAGATCCCTACAACTATGAACAACTTTAAAAAAAAGGCCCTGGCCAACTTGGTTGCTTAAAGCATTGTCCCAAAACTCAGAGGTTGCAGGTTCCATCCCCAGGCAGGGCACATGCAGAAACAATTAGATGTTTGTTCCTGTCTCTCTTTCTCCCTTCCTTTCTCTCTAAAATCAATAAAAAATAAACATTTTCCAAAATTAAATCATAAAAAAAGAAAGAGGAAAAATAGTCAGTAGTGCTCAAACTGGTGGCTTCAAACAGCTCACAGTTAAGGACGCTGGCTGAATGGGTTGGTGGCCACTGAGGTGTGGATGTGGTTTTATGTCCGCAAGATCATAGACAAGTATGGCATCATCGATTGTAATGTATGAAGACCAATCTTTAACATCTGTTTCTTTGTGGTTTAATATTTGAATGTTCTTAGACCGGGAGTGATCAGGATGGTATTTGAATAATAATTTTTAAAGAGATGTCAAAATCAATGTTTTCTATATCAAACACTGCATGGAAAGGTCACAATTACTCTTGGTATTTGTTTGGATTTTTTGCTTTGATAATGTTAATATAGCTCTAACTGCATATTTTTGCTTAGTCTGAAAATAGAAAGCATATATGTGAATATACCAACCTGGTACATATATTTATGAGGAAAGATTTTCATTCCATTCGATGGCTGGAAATATGATATTTTATTTCCAGAAAAGTCGGGGAAAAGGCCCTGAGAAAACTGGAACTTGCTACAGTAGCAGAAATAGTAATGCCCTGTATAGAGGTAAATCGTGTCAGTAGTTAAAGAATAAAATTTGGATGATTTCTCTTTGCTGGAAGGAAGGAAGGAAGGAAGGAAGGAAGGAAGGAAGGAAGGAAGGAAGAAAAGGACAAGATCCCTGAAGAATCAGCTGTGGAACAGAGATGGAGAGTTAATGTAACATTTGCAAAAGGTGGGACATCAGCTGTATTAGGGCTGCCACAACAAATCTTCAAATCTTTTTTTTTTTTTTTTTTTTTTTGGTGAGATAGTGAGACAGACTCCTGTATGTGCCCCAACCAGGATCCACCTGAGAATCCCCATCTGGGGTCAGATGTTCAAGTACCAAGCTATTTTTAGCACCTGAGGCTGATGTGCTCCAAGAGAGTTATCCTCAGCACCTGGGGCTGTGGAAGGGGAAGAAGGAGGGGTGTAGAAGCAGATGGTCACTTCTCCTGTGTGCCCTGACTGGAAATCAAACCTGGGCCATCCATATGGTAGGCCAACACTCTATCCACTGATTCACCGGCTAGGGCGAAATCATCAAATTTTATGGCTTAAAATGACAAAAATGTATTTTATCATAGTTCTGAAGGCCAGAAGTCTGGCATCAAGGTGTCAGTGGGGACACACTCCCTTGAAAGCTCTAGCAGAGCTTGCTTGCCTCTTCCAACTTTTTTTTTTTTTTTTTTTTTTTTTTTAGTTACTGCTTTCTCTTTTCTTTATTATAATCCAAGAGTTATCAATCTGCCTGACCAAGCAGTGGCATAGTAGATAGAACGTCGTACTGGGACTCAGAGAACCCAGGTTCAAAACTCCAAGGTTGCCAGCTCAAGCAAGGGGTCACTCACTCTGCTGGAGCCCCCGGGGTCAAGGTACATATAAGAAAGCAATAATAAAAAAAAAAGCAATCAATGAACAACTAAGGTGCTACAGCGAAGAATTGATACTTCTCCTCTCTGTCCCTTCCTGTCTATCTGTCCCTATCTGTCCCTCTCTCTGTCTGTCAAAAAAATGAATAAAAGAACTATGAGTTGATGATTTCCATTCCTCCCCCCCATTTTCTCTCTCTCTCTCTTTCTCTTTTTTCTTTCTAAAATCAATAAATAGCCTGACCTGTGGTGGCACAGTGGTTGACCTGGAACTGGTTCGAAACCCTGGGCTTGCCTGGTCAAGGCACATATGGGAGTTCATGCTTCCTGCTCTTCTCTCTCCTCTCTCTAAAAATCAATAAATACAATCTTTTTTAAAAGTTAAAAATCAATCAATAAATAAAAAAATTTTATTGAGAGGCAGGGAGGCAGAGACAGACTCCCACATGTGCCCCAATGGGATCCACCTGGCAAGCCCCATATCAGGTCGATGCTCTGCCTGTATGGGCCGCTGCTCCTTTGCTTGGTAACCAAGCTATTTTAGTGCCTAAGACAATGGCATAGCAGTGGTTCTCAAACTTTTTGATATTGGGGCACAATTAAAATCCTACAAGTAACTGTAGGTGCACTATATACAATTTCTGAGAAATATAATAATTAAGTCAAATATTTAAAAAATAGAAAGTTCAAGCATGCTTTTATGGTAATTAAATGAAATAAATACGACAAAATTAAATTTATTCTGACATTAAAAAACATTTTTATGTTACATTTTTTGAGTTATGCTTTTTAGAATTCGTAAAAAAAGAGGGGTTAAAAAATTTAAAAATGACAAAAAGTTATCTTTTTTTAGTATTTATTCATTTTAGAGAGGAGATAGAGACAGACAGAAAAGAGGAGCAGGAAGCGTCAACTCCCATATGTGCCTTGACCAGGCAAGCCCAGGGTTTTGAACCGGTGACCTCAGTGTTTCTAGGTCGACACTTTATCCACTGCACCACCACAGGTCAGGCAAAAAAGTTATCTTTTTATATAAATAGATATATTCTTAGTAATACTTAGTAAATTTGGCAGGTCCCACCGCAAACATGTTAAGTTTTTTCATTCTTGTGTTTATGTAAAACATGAGCCTGATGTGTCCTAGTGCAATGTTTGGGCATATATTTGAAAGGCAAATTCTCATTTCCTTGTCAATACATTGAAGAATTCCTCTCTTTTTACTCTTGTGTTGAGTGCAGAAAACCCCCACCATACATATCATCTTAACTACATCAAACAAAGGATAGAAGACACTTGCCTCCAGTCTTTCCGGGGAATATGTGGGGTAGTGTAAACAATCCAGTACCACAGCTTAACAGCCTTTTGCAACCTAATCAGGCAAGTGAGGTGGGCGGTTGGGCAGACTGTCAGCTTACAGCCAATTCCCCACACCTCTGTCCCCCAGAAATCTAAACTCCAAAAATCCTGTTGGTTTCTTGGTCCCCAACAAGCACATATTTCTCTGGAATACCATAGGGAGCACCCGGAAATCTTCTAAGGCGCACCTGTGTGCCCTGGCACACACTTTGAGAACCACTGGCATAGAGCCATCCTCAGCACCCAGGGCCAACTTTGCTTGAACCATTTGAGCCATAGCTGTGGTAGGGGGAGAGATAGAGAGAAGTGGGAAGGGGGTAGGACGCAGATAATCACTTCTCCTGTGTGCCCTAACCAGGAATCAAACCCAGGACTTCCACACACTGGGCCAACATTCTACTGCTGAACCAACTGGCCAGGTCAATAAATAAAATATTTTAAAAATAAAATAAACATATCTCTGCATTCTCTTTCAAATTCATCTATTTATTTATTTATTTATTTTAGTGAAAGAGAGAGAGGCAGGAAGGGAGAGAGATGAGAAACATCAACTCACAGTTGCTGAGCTTTAGTTGTTCATTGATTGCTTCTCACTTGTGCCTTGACAGGGGGCTCTAGCTGAGCCAGTGAACCCTTGTCAAGCCAGTGACCTTGGGCTTAAGCCAGAGACCTCTGGGCTCAAGCTAGTGACCATAGGGTCATGTCTTTGATCCCACGCTCAAGCCAGCAACCTCGAGATTTCAAACCTAGGTCCTCAGTGTCCCAGGCCAATGCTCTATCCACTGCACCACCACATACTCAGGAAAAAACTCATCAACTTCTGCACATCTCTGATTTAATCTTTTATTGCTGTGATTAATAACAAATAATAAACAGTGTTTTTTATTGATTTGAGAAAGAGAAAGAGATTTTAGAGAAAGAGAAAGGAAGAGAGAGGGAGAAACAGTGATTTGTTGTTCCACTTATTTATGCGATCATTCTTTGATTCTTGTATGTGCCCTGATGGGGGATCAAATATGCAACCTTGGTTTGTGGAAACAACACTGTAAACAGTGGAGCTACCCAGCCAGTGCTAAACTTAATGTTTTAAAAGAATGAAATTCTGCTTCATCAGGCAGTGGCACAGTGGATAGAGCATCAGACTAGAATGCGGAGGGCCCAGGTTCAAAACCCTGAGGTCGCCAGCTTGAGTGCAGGCTCATCCGGCTTGAGCATGGAATCATAGACATGACCCCATGGTCACTGGCTTGAGCCCAAAGGTCGCTGGCTTGAGCCCAAGGTCGCTGGCTTGAGCCCAAATTCACTGGCTTGAGCCCAAGGTCACTGGCTTGAAGCCCAAGGTCGCTGGCTTGAACAAGGGGTCACTTACTTGCTCTGCTATAGCCCCCTGGTCAAGGCACATATTAGAAAGCAATCAATGAACAAACAATCAATGAACAGCTAAGATGCCGCAACAAAGAATGGATGCTTCTCATCTCTCTCCCTTCCTGTCTGTCTGTCCTTCTCTCTGACTCTCTCTGTGAAAAAAATAAAATAAAGTCTGGCACCCACTAAAGCATAAACAGACCTTGAAGACATATTGTAAGTGAAATAAACCAGGCACAAAAGGTCAAATATCATATGATTCCACTTATATGAGATTTCTAGATCCATCAAATTCTTAGAGACAGAAAGTTGAGTAATGATGACCAGGGGCTTGGAGCGGGGAGTTAGTGCTCAGTGTGGACCAAGTTTTAGTGTGGGATGATGAAACCTCCGGCAATGCATAGTGGTGATGGTTCCACAATGTGAGGGTAAAAAAGAGAAAATGTTTAAAAGAAAAAGAAAAGAAAAGAAAAAAAATGCAACTGTACTTAATGTCACTGAAAACTGACTGTACAGTCAAAAATGATGAAACGGGGCCGCCAGTTGGCTCAGGGGTAGAGCACAGGCCAGCGGAAGTCCCAGGTTCGATTCCTGGCCAGGGCACACAGGAGAAGCGCCCATCTGCCTCTCCATCCTTCCCCCTCTCCTTTCTCTCTGTCTCTCTCTTCCCCTCTGCAGCCAAGGCTCCATTGGAGCAAAGTTGGCCCGGGCACTGAGGATGGCTCCATGGCCTCCGCCTCAGGCACTAGAATGGCTCTGGTTGCGGTGGAGTAGCGCCCCAGATGGGCAGAGCATCACCCCTATAGGGCATGCCAGGTGGGTCCCCGTCCGGCACATAGTGGAGTCTATCTCTCTGCCTCCCTGCTTCTCACTTCAGAAAAATACAAAAAAAAAAAAAAAAAAAAAAAAGGTGAAAATGGCTTGACCAGTGGAGGTACAGTAGATGGAGCATGGAGCTGGGATGCTAAGGTTCCAGGTTCAAAACCCACAAGGTCACCAGCTTAAGTGAGGGATCATCCACATGATTCCTAGGTCTCTACCTTGAGCCTGAAGGTCAATGGGTTGAGCAAGGGGTCACTGGCTCAGCTGGAGCCCCCCACCTGGGTCAAGGCACCTATGTGAAGCAATCAGAACAACTAAGGTGCCACAAAGAGTTGATGCTTCTCATCTCTCTCACTTCCTGTCTGTCTCTCTATCTCCCTCTCTCTCTCTCTCACTAATAAAAAGATAAATTAAAATAAAAAGAAGTGGGATTCATTCTAGGTGGCAAAGATGGCTAATATTTAGAAATCATTCATGAGATTTATTGTATTAACAGAGTCAAGTAGGAAAACATCGCATGCCCAGACTATATGTGTTAAAAGAATATTTGACAAATTTAATATTCATTCAAAAAAAAAAAAAAAAAAAAAAACCAAAACACTGAATCAATAGGAAGTTATGGCTCCTGAGGCTGTCAGCCAACCCTGGATCCCAGGGCTCCTGCTCTGTGAAGGATTTCCTTGGTGTCTGGTGTCAAGGTGTCCAAAATCCCCTACTTGTCAGAATGTTCTCTGCAGGATTTAAGCATATTTACACACTATAGAGTCTGTAGTATAGACAATGTCTGGTATTTTGAGGGCTTGCTGGTATATAAAACCCCAGTTTATTGAGGGGGGAGGGGAATTTCCAATTGTGGGCACCCTGGTGTCTGGTTTATTAGGAAGACCAAGAGGGCATGTTTGCACTCCGTGGATGGTATGGGGTAGACAGACAATCGAATGCTTTGTGCTGGGGCTTTGAATGCAGCAGGAAAGAGGCCAGGGCAAAGGGAAATTCAGGGTGTAGTAGCAAGGGTGAATGAGGTGTCATTGGTGGAGAGTGGAGTGGAGGGAGTGGGAGTGGCCGGCGGCAAGGGCAGCCGGACAGCGGCAGCCTCCCAGCTGGGCTGTGGTTACACACGACTCCAGGGACATTCTCTCTGCTGTCTCTTCTCGGCTTCCTGCCAAATCCCGGCGCCTGGTTCTCCAGCCTTCCCAGGCCTTCTGGGGTGTACTCAGTGCCCTTTCATTAAATCACCCCTCTGCTTCTTGGATCTGGAAGCCATTTCTGTCGTTTGCAAACCGGAACCACTCTGGGCCCTCTGGCGGTGTCGGGACCCCCGGGAATCCGGCCCCCCCCCCCCCCCCCCCGCCCCTGCAGCCCAGCGGTTTCACGCCCACAATGAGACATCTTCCTGTTCCTCACCGTGCAGATTGCGTTAACAGATGGCGACTTGCATAGCCCTTCAGCAAAACAGACTCCAGTCTCCTGTTTTGAAGATGTAGGTTGTATTTCTTGAGAAACGAGGAAGGAAACCCAAGCAGTTTGTAAAGCTCTCCTGCTAAATAAACGTGCTTATCAGATTGGAGAGAAACCAAGTCTCCATCTATAAGGGACTAGAGAAATGAGCTATGATGCCTGCAGACAAAAAAATAGGAATCTCTTTTTACCTAAATGGAATGTTTTTCAGGATACGGTCTTAAGTGAAAATTCAAGGCAAGATGCAGAATGGTGTATGAGAATACCACCACCACGTTCAATTGTCTAGTGAGATAAGAGAGATGCTGAAGAGATTAGGATTATGTCATTCTGTGTCTGAGCAAAGGTTAAAAAAATTAGAAAACATTTTCCTATCATCTGGGTCTTGCAAAATGCTGACAGAATGCAAGAAAACTAATCAAAGTGGGGGCACGGAGGCCCTGGCCGGTTGGCTCAGTGGTAGAGCATCGGCCCGGCATGTGGAAGTCCCAGGTTCTATTCCCGGCCAGGGCACACAGAAGTGCCCAGCTGCTTCTCCACCCCTCCCCCTCTCCTTCCTCTCTGTCTCTCTCTTCCTCTCCTGCAGCCAAGGCTCCACTGGAGCAAAGTTGGCCCTGGTGCTGAGGATGGCTCTGTGTCCTCCACCTCAGGCGCTAGAATGGCTCTGATTACAGCAGAGCAATGCCACAGTTGGGCAGAGCATCGCCCTCTAGTGGGCTTGCTGCATGGATTCCTGTCAGGCACTTACAGGAGTCTGTCTCTCTGCCTCCCTCCCCACTTCTCACTTCAGGAAAAAAAAAAAAAGTGGAAGCATGGGAGAGGGACTAAGTAATGAGGCATAGCAGCAGGAATGAGACATTAAGGTATACCTTTCCATGTTTTATTTGGATTTCTGAAGTCCATAAATGTGTCACCCATTGAACAGTTCTCTGCATTAAATGTGAAGCACATTTCATGTAAAGTATTCAGAACAGTGCCTCAAAATTGTAATCCTTCTGTTACTTGCTAACCATTATTTTTATTTTTATTTATTCATTTTTATTAGAAAGAGAGAGGAGAGAGAGGGGAGGAAGAGATAGAGAGAACAGGGGGAGGAGCAGAAAGCATCAACTCCCATATGTGCCTTGACCAGGCAAGTGCACAGTTTTAAACCGGCAACCTCAGCGATCCAGGTCGACATTTTATCCACTGCACCACCACAGGTCAGGCCACTTGCTAACCATTAAATACATTCTCATACATGCAGTGAATTTCTGGGGGAAAATACACGAGAACATGGTAAGAGGGGAGATAGATTGAGAAACTGGAAAACTGGGATCAGTGGCAGACTTATTAGACTTAAAAATATGTTTTCCAGTCTGTCTGACTGCCTCCCCGTTTCCAGCTTCAGAAAAATACAATATGTGTGTGTGTGTGTTTTCCAGATACATTAGACATATAACATTGTATAAGCTTCAGGTATACAAGGTGTTTATTTTTATTGATTGAATTTTTTTTTTAGAGGAAGAGAGAAACATCATATTGTTGTTCCACTTATTTATGCATTCATTGGTTGGTTCTTGTATGTGTCCTGATGGGGGGATTGAACCCATAACATTGTCGTATTGGGATGATGCCCTAACCAGCTACCAAGCCAAGATAAGGTTAGATTGACACATTTGTATGTTGCAATATGGTTACTACTAAAGCATACTGTTAATTTGATACATTTATACTGTTGCAAACTGATTGCACCATAGCATTAGCTAGCACCTCCATTTTGTCACATTGTTGCCATTTCTTTTTTTGTGGTGAAAGCAATGAATATCTAGTATCTTAGCAATTTTGAAATTTATAACACAGTATTGTTGACTATATAATCACTATGTCCACAGATAAGTGAGATCTTTTTTTTTTTTTTAGAGAGAGAGAAAGGGATAGACAGGGACAGACAGACAGGAATGGAGAGGGATGAGAAGCATCAATCATTAGTTTTTCATTGCACGTTGCAACACTTAGTTGTTCATTGATTGCCTTCTCATACAGAGCCTTGACCGTGGACCTTCAGCAGACTGAGTAACCCCTTGCTGGGCCTTCAGCAGACCGAGTAACCCCTTGCTGGAGCCAGCAACCTTGGGTTCAAGCTGGTGGGCTTTTTGCTCAAACCAGATGAGCCTGCGTTCAATCTGGTGACCTCGGGGTCTCGAACCTGGGTCCTCTGCATTCCAGTCCAATGCTCTATCCACTGCGCCATCGCCTGGTCAGGCGATAAGTGAGATCTTATCCTTTTGTCTTTCTCTGACTTATATCATTTAGCATAAAACCCCCAAAGTTCATCCATATTGTTGTAATATTTTCTTTTTTAAATTGAGATATAATTGATATATAATGTTATAACATTATATAGTTTGAGGTATATAATGTAATAATTTGATATATTTGTATATTGCAAAATGATCACCACAATAAGTCTAGTTAACACCCACCACCAAACATAGTTACACATTGTTTTCCCCTGGGATAAGAAGTTTTTTTGTTGTTGTTGTTTTTTACAGAGACAGAGAGAGAGAGAGGAATAGATAGGGACAGACAGACAGGAACGGAGAGAGATGAGAAGCATCAATTATTAGGTTTTTTTTGTGACACCTTAGTTGTTCATTGATTGCTTTCTCATATGTGCCTTGACCGTGGGCCTTCAGCAGACTGAGTAACCCCTTGCTCGAGCCAGCGACCTTGGGTCCAAGTGGTGAGCTTTTGCTCAAACCAGATGAGCCCGCGCTCAAGCTGGCGACCTCAGGGTTTTGAACCTGGGTCCTCCGCATCCCAGTCTGACACTCTATCCGCTGCACCACCTCCTGGTCAGGTGGGATGAGAACTTTTAAGATCTACTCTCAAAAAAAAAAATCTACTCTCTTATTACCTTTCAAATATATGGCACAGTATTGTTAACTATAGTTACCATGCTGTACATCACATCCCCATGACTTACTTACTTTATAACTGAAATTTTGTGCCTGATTACAACTGGGTAATCCTTTTTCTTCTGTTTACCATGTTGTCTTTTGTATGAAAGCACTATATATTGAATATTTTGCAATTTACTGTGTAAATTATTACTGAGTCCAAAGCTGGGTACATAACTTCATAGGGTTGGCAAGGAGCCTTAGGATCGCAAATGAAGGCGATGCCTGTCCCCGGAATCTGGGAGGAGACTCGAGGGAGCCTGTCTCTGCAGAGAATGCAGCCTCAACTGCAAAGATAAAGTCGGTGAAAAACACAGCACCTGTTGACATACCCCCAGACAGGCAGCTGGAAGGAAGGCCAGAATTTGAATCCATGATCTGCAGCCTTGGCCCCTACGCCAGGTCCTGTGAGTGGTAGGTCCTGTGAGACCTGTGAGTCCTGTGAGTCAGGTCATGTCCACCAGGACACTGGGAGCTGCTCCAGCGCTGGCATAACATCCAGTTCCTCTCTGGGAACAAGGGTCCTACATGCTTGTTTTCCAGAACCTAATCTCATTTCCCAGATAAACTTGGGCCTGGAGAGTGAGAGGCAGGGCCTGCCTGGGGGCCTCACCTCATGACCTCTCTCTCTCTCTCTCTCTCTCTCTCTCTTTCCTTCTTTCTCTCTCTCTCTCTCACTGTCTTAGAGTCTGGGGCAGGATGTTTCTGAAAGGAAACTGGACAAAGTTTTTTTCGGTGACCTTGGGCCCCATGAAAACTCCTTTGTGCTGAGATATCCCTCTGGGGAGGCCGTGGAGGGAAAAATGCATTTATTTTAGATCTTGATAAAGGCAAAAAAAGGTTCATTCTTTCTTTCAGCGATTGCTTAGCAACCCTAGATGATGGTCATACACACAGGGGATATGACAGTGGATGCAACAGACATGGCCCCTCAAGGGCACAGTCTAGGGAGGGAGACAAAGACATAGATAAGACGCTTTCAAATATAAAAGATGAAATCTGTGAAAGGATATTGAGGGTGGTGGGAAAGAGGGGGTCCCACTTGGGGCAGGTGGTAACACCGGAGCTGAGACCTGAGGGATGGGGCAGAGCCACCGAGAGACCCTAAGGAAGTCTGCACGTTTCACATGCTGGGAAGGGTTAGCCTCAGAGCCCCACATCATCAGGGCTAACGTGGTGGACCGGAGAACGAGGACGGACCAAGCAAAGCAGCTTAGGTTAACAGGAGCAGGTCGCAGATGGCCGGGAGGATATAATCAGGACTCTGGCTTTTGTTCAGAGTGGAAAGGGAAGCAATTAGAGGCTTTTAAAACTGGAAATGACAGCCTGACCAGGCGGTGGCACAGTGGATAGGGCATTGGACTGGGATGCGGAGGACCCAGGTTTGAGACCCCGAGATCCCCAGCTTGAGCGTGGACTCATCTGGTCTGAGTGGGACTCACCAGCTTGGGCCCAAGGTCGCTGGCTCGAGCAAGGGGTTGCTCGGTCTGCTGAGGGTCCATGGTCAAGGCACATATGGGAGGGCAATCAATGAACAACTGAGGTGTCACAGCGAGGAGCTGATGATTGATGCTTCTTGTCTTTCTCCGTTCCTTGTTTATCTGTCCCTATCTGACCCTCTCTCTGGCTCTCTCTGTATCTCAGTCACACATAAAAAAACAACAACAACAAAATATGTTCTAGAAAAACTACTAGTTCTTTTTTTATTTTATTTATTTTTTCTTACAGAGACAGAGAGAGTCAGAGAGAGGGATAGACAGGGACAGACAAATAGGAACGGAAAGAGATGAGAAACATCAATCATTAGTTTTTCGTTGCAACACCTTAGTTGTTCATTGATTGCTTTTTCAAATGTGCCTTGACCGGTCTGCCTTCAGCAGACCGAGTAACCCCTTGCTTGAGCCAGCAACCTTGGGTCCAAGCTGGCAAGCTTTGCTCAAACCAGATGAGCCTGCGCTCAAGCTGGCGACCTCGGGGTCTGGAACCTGGGCCCTTCGCATCCCAGTCCAATGCTCTATCCACTGCGCCATTGCCTGGTCAGGCTCTTCTTTATTTTAAGAGGAAGATAATTATTTAGCTACCTGACCAATAGACCAAGAATTTAGAAGGGAAAGAAAATCAGATTAGCATCAAATTATTTGACCACAGAACTGTGTTCCAGGGGAGAGAAGTCGAACAAATTTATGATATTTGGCAGCATAATAATAATAAAAAAAATGCATCTTATCCTGGCTGGGTTGCTCAGTGGATAAAGTGTTCTCCTGGTCCACATTCCAGGGCACTTATGAGAAGCAGTCAATGAGTATATAGCTAAATGGAACAATTAAGTAGAAAAACAAGTTAACGATTTTCTCTCTCTACTTTTTCTCTCTCTATATGTCTCTCTCTCTCTCTCTCCCTCTCTCTCAAATCAATGAAAAATAATTTTTTAAAATATTTTATTTATTGATTTTTAGAGAGAGAGAGGGGAGACAGAGAGAGAGAGAGAGAGAGAGAAGGGGGAGGAGCAGGAAGCATCAACTTCCATATGTGTCTTGACCAGGCAAGCCCAGGGTTTCGAACCGGCAAACTCAGTGTTCCAGGTTGACGCTTTATCCCACTGCGCCACCACAGGTCAGGCCGAAAAATATTTTTTTTTTTTTGTATTTTTCTGAAGCTGGAAACGGGGAGAGACAGTCAGAGACTCCAGCATGCGCCCGACCAGGATCCACCCGGCACGCCCACCAGGGGCAACGCTCTGCTCACCAGGGGGCGATGCTCTGCCCCTGGGGGGGGTCGCTCTACCGCGACCAGAGCCTCTCTAGTGCCTGGGGCAGAGGCCAAGGAGCCATCCCCAGCGCCCGGGCCATCTTTGCTCCAATGGAGCCTTGGCTGTGGGAGGGGAAGAGAGAGACAGAGAGGAAGGGGGGGTGTGGAGAAGCAAATGGGCGCTTCTCCTATGTGCCCTGGCCGGGAATCGAACCCGGGTCCCCCGCACGCCAGTCCGACACTCTACTGCTGAGCCAACCGGCCAGGGCCCGAAAAATAATTTTTAAGAAAAAAAATACATCTTGCCTGACCAGGCGCTGGCACAGTGGATAGAGTGTTGACCTGGGATGCTGAGGACCTAGGTTTGAAACCCTGAGGTCACCAGCTTGAGCGTGGGATCATAAACATGACCCCATGGTCTCTGGCTTGAGCCCAAGGTCGCTGGCTTAAAGTCCAAGGTTACTAGCTTGAGCCCAAAGTTCACTGGCTTGAACCCAAAGGTCACTGGCTTGAAGCCCAAGGTCACTGGCTTGAGCAAGGGGTCACTCGCTCTGCTGTAGCTGTCCCCTCACCCTGTAAAGGTACATATGAGAAAGCAATCAATGAACAATTAAGGTGCCACAACAAGTTGATGCTTCTCATTTCTCCCCTCTTCCTGTCTGTCTGTCCCTGTCTGTCTGTCTCTCTCAATCTCTCTTGCTAAGTAATAATAATAATAATAGTAATAAATACATCTTGACCAAGTATGGTTTATTCTAGGAATGCCAAAATGACTAAAATCAGGAAATCATTAATAAAATGTATCATCTTAACAGAGCTAAGTAGAAAAAAAAATTATATGATTATCCCCAAATAAAGGGGCATTTGACAAAATATCTATTAATATTAACACAAAATTAAACAGGAAGTGATCATTCTTTACCATATTAGGTAGGTAGCTTGATAGATAAATCTTGATTTTAACCAAAAAGCCAAGATAAATAGATAGAAGAATAGCTAGATAATGGGTACATAGACAGATGCTAGATAGATAGGTAGATACATAGAAACAATAGGTAGATAGACAATAGATAAAGATAGATAGATATTTTAACCTAAAATTCAGGCTCTCCATGAGTTAATATTAGAGGCTGTAATAAGAATAACACTAGCAACTAAATTTAAATCAGGAGCAAGACAAGAACACCCACCATCTTCACAACTACTTAACACTGGAGAACTTGTTTTCCATTGTGTGCTAGACGAGGACTTCTGTCCTGTTTGGTAGATAATCCCCATTTGGGTGAAAAATTCTGTTTTAAATGACTTGGCATGTTCCTTTGCCAACCATTCTTTGCATATCTACAGTTCATTGGGCACTCGCTGAGGTCCGAGTGACATCATGGTGAGCAGAATGGAGAGGATCTTGTGGTCAGGTTGATAGTCTACACTCACATAATTTTTTTAAAATATATTTTTTTAGACTTTTTTTTTTTTTTTTCATTTTTCTGAAGCTGGAAACAGGGAGAGACAGTCAGACAGACTCCCGCATGCGCCCGACCGGGATCCACCCGGCACGCCCACCAGGGGCAGTGCTCTGCCCCCCAGGGGGCGATGCTCTGCCCATCCTGGGCGTCGCCATATTGCGACCAGAGCCACTCTAGCGCCTGAGGCAGAGGCCACAGAGCCATCCCCAGCGCCCGGGCCATCTTTGCTCCAATGGAGCCTCGGCTGCGGGAGGGGAAGAGAGAGACAGAGAGGAAAGCGCGGCGGAGGGGTGGAGAAGCAAATGGGCGCTTCTCCTATGTGCCCTGGCCGGGAATCGAACCCGGGTCCTCCGCACGCTAGGCCGACGCTCTACCGCTGAGCCAACCGGCCAGGGCCTTTTTAGACTTTATTTATTCATTTTTCAGAGAGAGAAGGAGGAGGAGCAGGAAGCGTCAACTCCCACACCTGCCTTGACCAGGCAAGCCCAGGGTTTCGAACCGGTGACCTTAGCGTTCCAGGTCGATGTTTTATCCACTGTACTACCACAGGTCAGGTTACACTCATTCGATTTTGTGGAGCCGAAAAGCATTGGGGCCATTTCATTTAATGAAGTCTCACAATGGCGGACAAGCACACAGGCAGGGGAAAATCTCTTCTCTGGCACACAAACAGCAAGAATGGCCCCTCACAGTGGCGGGCAGGCCATCCACAACCCCTCATCTCTCTGGAGCGCAAGAACCCATAGCCTTATATAGGTCATACACACATGGCACAGCCACATGCTCACGCACTAACCAGGCAAAGGGCTTGTAACCGGTAAACCAGCGAGCAAGCCTAACACAGATGCTCCACAACCAGGATAGACGGCGGCCACTTTCTCCCTACCTGACCCCAAGTGGGATTGCCTACCTGAGGAAAACCACACAGTGAGACTAAACCAACTCCTTTTTCTGCCCCTAACTCTCAGAGGACTAGTTTTTTGTTTGTCTGTTTGTTTTGTAGGGTTTTGTGGGGGTTTTTTGCCAGAGATAGTCAGAGAGAGGGACAGATACAAACAGACAGGCAGGGATAGAGATGAGAGGCATCATATTCTTCATTGCGGCACCTTAGTTGATCAGTGATTGCTTTTCATATGTGCCTTGACTGGGATGGGGGGGGCTACAACAGAAGGAGTGACCCCTTGCTCAAGCCAGCAACAATGGGGTTTCAAACCTGGGTCCTCCACGTCCCAGTTCAAAGGTCTATCCACTGCGCCATGATTAGTCTAAATGGCATTACGCACGGTTTGTTATAAAGTAGCGTACCTTAATTCCACGGGTTAAGTAGAGACACCAAGGCAGGATACAGAAGAAATTTTAGGAGGAGATTTATTAATAAGCCGGCTACATATGACTTACATGGGGTATAGCTAACCCAAATCGTGCCGCCTCGAATATAGCTCTGAAGCTAGTTATATAGACTTGATCACATACAGGTTGGGGGAAAAGGAAGGGGAGCATGACACAATAGTCAATCGTTAACAAGCTTACAACATTATCTATAGGATCTATTAAAAGGAAAAAACATTCCTAAACATTAAAACTTACAAGGTAACACAATAGCGATAAATGTCGTTTTACATATTAAAGACATTCCCAGCCCTGGCCGGTTGGCTCAGTGGTAGAGCATCGGCCTGGCGTGCAGAAGTCCCGGGTTCGATTCCCGGCCAGGGCACACAGGAAAAGCGCCCATCTGCTTCTCCACCCCTCCCCCTCTCCTTCCTCTCTGTCTCTCTCTTCCCCTCCCGCAGCTGAGGCTCCATTGGAGCAAAGATGGTCCAGGCGCTGGGGATGGCTCCGTGGCCTCTGCCCCAGGCGCTAGAGTGGCTCTAATCGGGGCAGAGCGACGCCCCGGAGGGGCAGAGCATCGCCCCCTGGTGGGCAGAGCGTTGCCCCTGGTGGGCGTGCCGGGTGGATCCCAGTCAGGCGCATGCGGGAGTCTGTCTGACTGTCTCTCCCCGTTTCCAGCTTCAGAAAAATAAAAAACAAACAAATAAACAAATAAAGACATTCCCAAACTTTCTAGGGTTGTTGCCACAACAGTGAAAAGTTTTAGCTTAGGATAAGGAAATAGGAAATCACCTTTGCTAAAAGTATTGAGGCTAGCTTTTATACACATAAAGAATTTCAAAAGGTATGATTATTAGAAAAGCACATGCAGGTTTTTCAGGCAAGGGGAGCAGCCCCGTGATTTGTCACTCTCAGGACTCCAGGAGGGGAGGAAGAGTTAAAATCAGTGTAGTATATGTAAACATTGTCTCCTAAAGCAGTGGTCCCAACCCCTGGGCCATGGACCAGTACCGGTCCGTGGGCCATTTGGTAGCTGTCCGCAGAGAAAGAATAAATAACTTATATTATTTCTGTTTTATTTATATTTAAGTCTGAACGATGTTTTATTTTTTAAAAATGACCAGATTCCCTCTGTTACATCCGTCTAAGATTCACTCTTGATGCTTGTCTCGGTCATGTGATACATTTATCCGTCCCACCCTAAAGGCCGGTCTGTGAAAATATTTTCTGACGTTAAACAGGTCCGTGGCCCAAAAAAGGTTGGGGACCACTGGCCTAAAGGATTTTATTGAAGGGGAAGAGGAAGTTTTCAGATAATCTTTTTTTTTTAAAGATTTTATTTATTCATTATAGAGAGGGGAGAGAGAGAGAGAGAAGGGGGGAGGAGCTGGAAGCATCAACTCCCATATGTGCCTTGACCAGGCAAGCCCAGGGTTTTGAACCGGCAACCTCAGAGTTTCCAGGTTGACACTTTATCCACTGTGCCACCACAGGTCAGGCCAGATAATCTTTATCTTCTTTGTTGTCTACAAGTAGTGGCCTCAGTCCTTCCAGAGAACTATAGTTACACTATGACTAAATGACCCATTTGTCCTTGCAAGCCAGAAAGCTTCTGCATTCTTTTCCCTCCATTCTCCACAGAAAGGAGGAGGCAAGAAGCCTGACTTTTCCTCTTTAAAATGGCGTTGCGGATACTAAGTTTTACAGTTCTTTGGCACCTTATCACATGATACTGTCACCAACTAGTCAACAGAAGGACCACATCCCCATTGGCATTTTCTTCTTCTCCCTTCCTTTGCTGGTTCACCACTCCTTTCTCCTTTTCCTCTCTCCTTCCCTCCTGTCCTTCCTTTTAAATTAAGAAGCTGCCTGACTTGGGGAGGCACAGTGGATAAAGCATCAACCTGGTAAGGAAGGAACCCCCCCGCCCTGAACCAAGAAGTTTCAAGGACATTTTATTTTTTAGGCCAAGCGTTCAGAGAGATTTTGTAAAGGACACTTTTGTAATTGTTGAAATTGTATGACTTGTACTGTTACTGTAATGTACTTCATTCCCTACATTGCAATGCCTGTGGTATGGATAGCAAAGCAAGCAAAAGCGGTAGAATGTTGATGTAAAGCCAGTAGCCGCAGCCACTATCACAGCCGCCTGACCAGTGCAGGTTTACATTTGATTCGGACAGTTGGTAATGAAACAACGGAGCCAAGAACTGGTGAGCCATTAGCTTTAATCCTAGCTTGTACCTGGCGGGCAAGAAATACACACAGTGGGAAAACACTTCCCTGTCCATTCAGGGCTCCCAAAGCCACTGACTTATCCAAGTTTTCCTAGGATCAAAGGTTTGTACCTCACCAGCCTTATTCACCTCTGTTCCCCATCCTTCTCTCTGCACAAGCTCTGCACAAACTGGCTTCTCCTTCAGCACTCCACCATCTTGGCTGCTTCTTCTCTCCTCCACTTGGCCTTTTTCTGCCCTGCTCTCTAATGCTAATCTCAGGAACCGAGAGAAAGCAAGCTCCCGGTCTGCCCCACTTTATAGTATAGAAACCAAAACCTTTAATCCAATATACAAACAAGAAAATCTCTGATATAAAGTGCTGGGCAAATAAAATATATTATGCTCACTTTGTTAAAGATGGTGCTGCCCAGGTAGAAGCCCGTCGCCCAGGTGATATTAATGTGTGTTGGGGGTGGGCTGTGGGCAGGCTGGATCCTTGTAGCCTGGAGCTTGGTTTTAGGACTAAGCCCTTCCCACCCTTTTTGATGTGGGGTGGTAAGATCCCATCATGCCTCAGAGAAGTGACTTTGTATTAGAGACTTCCCTATTTTGTATATTACACACAAGTATAAAAGGTTTTGATTTCTACACTATAAAATGGGGGCAGAATGGGAGCTTGCTCTCTCTGTTCCTGAGATTAGCATTAGAGAGGAGAGCAGAGAAAGGCCATCTGGAGGAGGCCAGGAGAAGCAGCTGAGATGGTGGAGTGCTGAGGGAGAAGCCAGTTTGTGCAGTTTGTGCAGGGAGAAGGAAGGAGATGGGGAACAGAGGTGAATAAGGCTGGTGAGCTAGAAACCTTTGATTGTAGGAAAACTCGGATAGGTCAGTAGCTTTGTGAGCACTGAATGAGTGGGTTCTGGAGCCCAGTGTGTGTTTTTACTTGCCCGCTGGGTGCAAGCTAGGATTAAAGATAATGGCCCACCAGTTCTTGGATCCATTGTTTCATTACGGACTGGCTGAATCCAATGCGAACCTGCATGGGCCAGGTGGCTGTGATGGTGGCCTTGGATATTGGCTTTACATAAAGTCACTTATCTGAGGGATAATGGGATTCCTCATGAGAGTGCATCACCCCACATCAAAAAGGGTGGGAAAGGCTTAGTCTTAAAACTAAGCTTACGCTATAACGACCCTGCCTGCTTACAGCCTGTCCCCCCACATTCAATGCAAACTATAAGCGAGCAAACATATACATCATATTTGCAAACTTATTTGACCGACAGTTGGCCAAATAAGTTTGTAAATATGATTTTTATACTTGTGTATAATTTACAATGAGGCAACAGCTAAAAATGGTCAGTTAAGTTACAGATTGCATTCCTATTTAGGAAGGGCTATTATTTTGCTAATAGAGAGGTTTTCCTACTAGAAGTTTGAAAAAAGGAAAGAAAGAGACACAGACTCCCACCCCCATTCACTGTGGAGAAAGAGAAGCAGTGAGGAATGCAGGGGAAGGGAGCCCAGAGAAGATTATCTGAAAGACCCCTTCCTCTCTCCTTTTCTTTTTCTTTTTTTTTTAAATTTTATTTATTTATTTATTTTTTACAGAGACAGTGAGTCAGAGAGAGAGATAGACAGGGACAGACAGACAGGAACGGAGAGAGATGAGAAGCATCAATCATTAGTTTTTCGTTGTGTGTTGCCACACCTTAGTTGTTCATTGACTGCTTTCTCATATGTGCCTTGACCGTGGGCCTTCAGCAGACCGAGTAACCCCTTGCTGGGGCCAGTGACCTTGGGTTCAAGCTGGTGAGCATTTTGCTCAAGCCAGATGAGCCCGTGCTCAAGCTGGCGACCTCGGGGTCTCGAACCTGGGTCCTCCGCATCCCAGTCTGAGGCTCTATTTCTTAAAAGTTTGAAGACCTTAATGAGCGATTTCCAATGTTTATTCTCTGACCTCAACTAAACCTCCTCCCATCCTGAAGTCCTGTGATTGGCGTGTGTACCTCTAAACAAAGGGATCACGAGCCCCTTGCATGTAAACCTGTGTTCTGTAAAGGGCATAGAAGATGTAAGAATGAGACGGCACTCGAACTCCCGGTGTGCAGGCTTTATTAGAGGAGAAAGACCTTCTGGGGCACTTCTCCAAAAGAAGGGCACCGGTTACAGAGTAGGGGTGAATTATATAGTGTTTGGGAGAGCCTGAGGCAGTACTGAGTCAAAAGTTCTGGTATGTTCCCTTTTATGGTTTTAGGATTTCAGCTTTCTGGAATGCTTCTTCTTGGGGCAGCTGACCAGCTTCTTGGAATTCCTCTGCCTCAGGGGCGATAGTCCAGTGAGTAAGGGTGAGGTCTGACAGATAAGTGGAACATCAAGAGGGCAGTTTGGAATTCCTAGTAAATTCATGTATCTATCAATAAGATGTAAGAAACCTAACTTCAGGAGCACGTGTTTGACTTGCCTCTTTAGGAGGTGTATGGCCAGAAGCCGCCATCGTGGCCATTCACATGCAGGTTCGCATTGGATTCGGACAGACGGTAATGAAACAATGGAACCAAGAACTGGTGGGCCATCATCTTTATCCTAGCTTGCACACAACGGGAAAACACTTCCCTTTCCATTCAGTGCTCCCAAAGCCACTGACTTATCCGAGTTTCCTAGAATCAAAGGTTTCTAACCTCACCAGCCTTATTCACCTCTGTTTCCCAACTCCTTCTCTCTGCACAAACTTTTCCTTCAACACTCCACCATCTTGGCTCCTTCTCCTGGCCTCCTCCACAAGGCCTTTCTCTGCCCTCCTCCTAGAATGTAATCCCTCTTCTCCCAAACGTGATCTCTCCTTTAAAACCTTTTGGCGCAAAAGCCCTTTCCCAACACACATTAAAACTATCACGCCCATCCCAAGCAAGAAGGGCAATTAATACTATCACCTGGGTGACAGGCTTCCACTTCCACGTGGGCAGCGCCATCTTTTATTTATTTATTTATTTTCTTTATTTTAGGACATTTATTAGTGTTGGGGACACTGAATCAAGGAAGGGCCTAAGATAAAAGAAGCAACAAGAGGGAGTCTAGGTAGGGCTTTCCAGAAATGTTATAGGAAAGAAATGAGCCCAGCGGGGCTGCTTTGGCTCACTGGGAAGGGTATTAACTCATTGCTCCCCTGGTTGCAAGTTTTGTGGTGTCCCTTGAAGCTTAGGAGAAAGAGTGAGGCAAGGAAAGTGTGCCTGGGGGTAGGGGGAAGAAGAGGAAGACAAGAAAGGGAGCCTCAGGAAGGCTCTGGACAGGGGAGAGCCCAAGAGGGCTGGGTCCTCTCTCCTAAGGGCTTTAATAGGTAGAGAGTTTAGGGGTGGACCCAAGGGAGGATCTCAATAGAATATTCATCAGCTCTCCAGGTGTGTCCTATTAGGGTCTTGGTCTCCACTGATTGGTTGGCACAGGGCATGGGTCATTTGTCAATGTAGCTGGTCCTGAAGTCAGCTGTGTCATTGCTTGTCTGGTTTTGCTGCTTTTCTGGAGCCTGAAGCTTAAAGAAAAGAATATCTGATAACATCTTTCTTAACATCTGAAATGCTGGTGACTGAGACCAGGCAGGTCCACACTGCATTCGGACAGATGGTAGAGAAAGTGTGGAGCCAGAAAGCGTAGGGCCATACCCATTTATTGGAGGCGAGCAAGGACAGGCAAGCAAATAAACAACAAAAGCGAAAGAGTTGATAAACTAAGGAATATCTGCTATTCACAGTTAACGGCAAGGGAGCAAGGAAAACCGCACCTCACGGTGGTGGTAGAGTGATCTGGGAGAACCAGAGAACCACTGACAGCGCCATCTTTAACAAAGTGAGCATAATATATTTTATCTGCCCAACAGGAGGTCACGCTGCTCCGCCAGCTAATTAAATCCTACTTCCTTCATCAAGTTGTCTGGGCATTTTTGTTCTCCTTTGGTTCCTGCAAGACTTGGAACACTAGGGTCGCTGGTTCGAAACTCTGGGCTTGCCTGGTCAAAGCACATGTGGGAGTTGATGCTCCCTGCTCCTCACTTCCTCTCTCTCTCTCTTTCTAAAACATGAATAAATAAAGTATTTAAAAATAATAATAATAGGAGCACAGTGGATCAAGCATTTACCTGGAATGCTGAGGTCGCTGGTTCCAAACCCTGGGCTTGCCTGGTCAAGGCACTTATGGGAGTTGATGCTGTGTGCTCCTCCCCCCTTCTCTCTGTCTCTTTATCTCTCTCTCTGTCTCCTCTCTAAAATGAATGAATAAATAAAAACAATTTTAAAAATAATAATAAAGAAGTGCTTGAACTACAGGTGTACCTCGTTTTACTGTGCTTTGCTTTACTGCACTCCACAGATGTTATGCTCTTTACAAATTGAGCCTCCACCAGGAAAAAAAAAAAAAAAGGACTGCAGCTGGCTTTATTATCCCCGAGCTGGAAACACCTTCCCGTTGTCAGAGCTGAGCTAGAATCGTCCCCACGAATGTTTCGCCGAATTCAGGTGTGGATGGCTTGCTCGGGATCTTGATCCGCTGTGACTCCTAACCTCCCAGGCTGCCGCCTGACCTTGTGAACTTGCTTTTTACCCTCCGCTGCTATCACCTGATTGTGATCATTAGGTCTTTTTCCTAAGAGAACAATGGCATCTTTTGACTTTCCCAGTGTTTTATTACAGTGTCCGAACTTCCTTAGTTTGTTAAATTGGCAACTGATGCCTTTGTTCATTGAGATGATTTTTTATTCACTCTCACTTCCTCAATTTTACTCAGTGGGGAATCCTAAACGTTTCTGAGGCAACCGCTTTCCTGGTTTCACTTCCTCCCGCCCGCACGTCTGTTTGCTCTTGCTGTGTCGGAGCGCCCTCTACTGGCGATGGGGACCCTCTACAGGCACAGGCCAGGCCTGGGCTTGGAGACAGAGGTCAGAGGTCAGCCTTTAAAACTCCAACAGGTTTGCCCTGGCCGGTTGGCTCAGCGGTAGAGCGTCGGCCTAGCGTGCGGAGGACCCGGGTTCGATTCCCGGCCAGGGCACACAGGAGAAGCGCCCATTTGCTTCTCCACCCCTCCGCCACACCTTCCTCTCTGTCTCTCTCTTTCCCTCCCGCAGCCAAGGCTCCATTGGAGCAAAGATGGCCCGGGCGCTGGGGATGGCTCTGTGGCCTCTGCCTCAGGCGCTAGAGTGGCTCTGGTCGCAACGTGGCGACGCCCAGGATGGGCAGAGCATCGCCCCCTGGTGGGCAGAGCGTCGCCCCATGGTGGGCGTGCCGGGTGGATCCCGGTCGGGCACATGCGGGAGTCTGTCTGACTGTCTCTCCCTGTTTCCAGCTTCAGAAAAATGAAAAAAAAAAAAAAAAAACCCAACAGGGGCCCTGGGGATAGGGGGCGACACAGTAGGTCAGAGCGTCATTCCTATGAGCCAAGGCTGACGGTTAGATGCTCAATCAGGGCAAATACAAGAATCAACCAATGAATGCATAAATAAGTGGAACAACAAGTTAGTCTCTGTCTCTCTCAAATCAATATTAATAAAGAAAGAATTTCAGATTTGATTACCGAATTAAAAAATTTTTTCTTTTGCCCTAAGTAACTGCTGGTCAATGAGCCTTAAGATAAAATTGCTTAATCTTATCTTTATTATTTTTTAATGTTTATTTTATTGGTTTTAGAGAGAAAGGAAAAGAGAGAGACACAGACAACAGGAACACTGTATGTACCCCGACCGGGGATCGAACTGACAACCTCTGTGCTTTCAGTATGATGCTCTAACCAACCAAGCTATCCAGCCAGGGGGAAGGTGTTCGATTTTTTCAATTACCACTAAGTATGCAACTTAAGTCTCATTTTGCTCAACATGAAACACAGGACCCCCTACCTTCCCAGGTGGGTTCATTGACTTCCTTGAGTGCATTCATATGTGGGGCTAAGATGGTTATCAGTGCATCCAGCATTGGTCCCAATGGTTACAGATTAACTTCAACCAGTAAAATTGTTCCTAAAACCAGCTGCATGGGAGAGTTATTCTAATAAACTGAGAACACTTTCTTCCTTTTTTATAAACTGAGGATACTTTCTTTTTCTTTTTTTTTTCTTTTCTTTCTTTTTTTTTTTTTTTTTGTGGCAGAGACAGAAAAAGAGAGAGAGGGACAGATAGACAGGAAGGGAGAGAGATAAGAAACATCAATTCTTCGTTGCGGTTCCTTAGTTGCTTTCTCATATGTGCCTTGACCAGGCGGCTACAGCAGACTGAGTGACCCCTTGCTCGAGCCAGCAATCTTGGGCTGAAGCTGGTGAGCTTTTGCTCAAGCCAGATGAGCCCACACTCAAGCTGGCAACCTCCGAGTCTTGAACCTGGGTCCTCCACATCCCAGTCTGACGCTGTATCCACTGCGCCACCACCTGGTCAGGCTGCTGCACGTTTTTTATACCAACACGCCGGGAAGGGAAGGGGAGGCAGACAGTGTGTTTTATGCCTATGAATGGCTCAGGGGTTTGCAGGGGAAGCAAAACCCACACAGTCTTTATGGAAACATGGCGGGCTTTGACGGCAAAACTAGGTAAGAAGTAGTAGGTAGCAGAGACAGAGAAGGTGTTTATGGGGCTTCGTTCTCCCGGGGCCTTGCGGAGGGGTGAGGCGGGGGCCTGGCGCTGTGAGTTGTGATGCAAGGCTGCTCTGTGGCCTGTCCCGGAAGGAATGGGCGAAGGGAGCAGAAAACAAGTTTTCTAAGAAAGCATTCTGACAAGTTCATGGCCTGTGGGTCACAGGAAGCAGAGGTTTAACAGAACCGCTCATTCTTAAGATCTTATTTTGATGTGTCTGCAGAAGTCTGTGCCGACCTCCGCCCATCGCCGATGACCTTTGTTTTTCCAGAGTACATCTTATTGAGTGTACTTCTTTTTTTAAAATTTGTTTTTCAATTACAATTAGCATACATTATTATATTAGTTTCAGGTATACAACAAAGTGATCAGACATTTATATATATACCTTACGTACATCTCATTCTTAATTGTTCCAGGAAAACTCCCTGTAGCTTTTTTCTTTTTACAAAATAACTTTACATTTTCTTTTTCTTTCTTCTTTTCCAAGTGAAAGGAGGGGAGATAGAGACAGGCTCACACATATGCCCTGATGGGGATCCACTGGCAACCCCTGTCTCGGGTGGGTGCTCTGCCCATCTATGGCCGTGCTCGCAACCCAGCTACTTTTAGTGCCTGAGGTGGTGGCTCCATGGAGCCATCTTCAGTGCCTGGGGCTGATGCACTTGAACCAATCAAGCCATGGCTGTGAGAGAAGAAGAGAGAGAAGCGGAGTGGAGCAGTAGGAATGGAGAAGCAATGGGCGCTTCTCCTGTGTGCCCTGACCGGGAATCAAACCCAGTCATCCACACACTAGGCCGATGCTCTGCCACTGACCCAACTGGCCAGAACCTACATTTTATTTTTCAATTGCAGTTTACATTTGATATTATTTTGTATTTGTTTCTGGTGTACATTGTAGTGGTTAGACTCATTCAGTGTGCTTCTGATTTGAGTTTCCATGTTCCCTACCAGGTGCCCGATATGGGCTGTGTGGGCAGCAGACACGCAGTTGGTTTTTTGGGGTTTTTTTTTTTGCATTTTTCTGAAGCTGGAAACAGGGAGAGACAGTCAGACAGACTCCTGCATGCGCCTGACCGGGATCCACCCGGCACGCCCACCAGGGGCGATGCTCTGCCCACCAGGGGGCGATGCTCTGCCCCTCCGGGGCGTCAATCTGTCGCGACCAGAGCCGCTCTAGCGCCTGGGGCAGAGGCCAAGGAGCCATCCCCAGCGCCCGGGCCATCTTTGCTCCAATGGAGCCTTGGCTGCGGGAGGGGAAGAGAGAGACAGAGAGGAAGGTGCGGCGGAGGGGTGGAGAAGCAAATGGGCACTTCTCCTGTGTGCCCTGGCCGGGAATCGAACCCGGGTCCTCCGCACGCTAGGCCAACGCTCTACCGCTGAGCCAACCGGCCAGGGCCCAGACACGCAGTTTTATCTTTTTTTTTTTTTGGTATTTTTCTGAAGTGAGAACCTGGGAGGCAGAGAAACAGACTCTCGCACGTGCCCAACCTGGATCCACCTGGCACACTCACTAGAGGGCGATGCTCTACCCATCTGGGGCATTGCTTCATTGCAAACAGAGCCATTCTAGTGCCTGAGCCATCCTCAGAGGCCATGAAGCCATCCTCAGTGCTCAAGCCAATTTTGCTCCCATGGAGCCTTGGTTGTAGGAGGGGAAGAGAGAGATAGAGAGGAAGGAGAGGGGGAAGGGTGGAGAAACAGATGGGTGCTTCTCCTGTGTGCCCTGACCAGGAATCAAACCCGGGACTTCCACATTCCAGGTCGACACTCTACCACTGAGCAAACCAGCCAGGTCCTCAGTTTTATCTTTATCCATCTGTCTGGTCAGGCTGCCAATGAGCATCACAATGCCAGAGCCAGATCTGTGGGTTTGCCCTGTGGGAGAGGAACAAACTTTCCTTCTACCCTCAAGGTTCATCCAGCTGGTCTAATAATCAGATAGACCTAGGACCAATAAGCAAGAAAAGATAACCAACTTTAATACATACATATTTATGGGAACCCTACCTGCACGAGAGAGTCAGAGACCCCACCTGCACCAGAGAGAGGTTCAAGAAAAAGAGAGGATACATCCTGAAGACATCCTGAACTAGGGACCTTTATGTGCCTTGGGGGCTCTAAAGAATCATTGCAGGATGTCAGAGGAGCAGATGCTTAGTAAATAGAAGTTTGTCTTGCCCGACAGATAGGAGGAAAATGTTATCTCTGATAATCTCTATTATGGGCCAGGCCTCTAATTAAAGTTCTTATAGCCCTGGCCGGTTGGCTCAGTGGTAGAGCGTCGGCCTGGCGTGCAGAAGTTCCGGGTTCGATTCCCGGCCAGGGCACACAGGAGAAGCACCCATCTGCTTCTTCACCCCCTCCCCCTCTCCTTCCTCTCTGTCTCTCTCTTCCCCTCCCGCAGAGAGGCTCCATTGGAGCAAGGATGGCCCGGGCGCTGAGGATGGCTCCTTGGCCTCTGGCCCAGGCGCTAGAGTGGCTCTGGTCGCGACAGATTGACGCCCCGGAGGGGCAGAGCATCGCCCCCTGGTGGGCAGAGCGTCGCCCCCTGGTGGGCGTGCCGGGTGGATCCCGGTCGGGCGCATGCGGGAGTCTGTCTGACTGTCTATCCTCGTTTCCAGCTTCGGAAAAATACAAAAAAAAGTTCTCATAGGTAGTTAAAGGAGGGGCAAAACTTTCTCTTTAGCCCACAGCTAAAGTTGCCTTTAGCTCAAAACAAGCCTCATTCCACAGATGCCACAGCTTGGGGTGACTAGCTCGGAGCCCCCACAAGCAACCACATCCTCGGGGATGGAGGTCACCTTGAAAGGAGGAGGAGCAACCACGAATTCTCCTGCGTGGCGGTCACGTGGTCTTTGCTCCCAGCAGCCTGTGGTCTTTGATCCAGCCCCAGCCTTCCCCAGGAGGGCCACTCCAGCAAAGCCAGGATCCAGACCCCTGAGGTAGACAGCAGAGAAACCGCCTTCCAGATCTCGGTCCCCACACCGGCTTTCCAGCAGAGCAGAACACACGGCCACACCTTCCAAAGGAGGCTCATACTTGCTCCTCTGGGGTGACTTAGCAGAGCACCCATCTCTGGTATAGTCACACAAAAGGTACCCTGTTCCCACCACCTGGTGTCTGGCTGGTCACCTGAGGACGGGAGCTCTCCACCTAGACTGGGGACCAAGTGGGTCAGGTCCCTGAGGATCTGAGAACCCTGCAACTTGGGGAGGAGGAGATGGGCAATCTCTATCCTCTCCGTCCCAGGAGCCCTGTCCCAGCTCTGACCTCACCCTCGTTCTCCTGGGATAACCCTCACCTGGTCAGCCTGCAGATTCGGTCCTGGGGGCTCATTAAGCAAGGACAATATATCGCTTCATACCATGCTACATTTTGTCCCGGGTTCTAGGAGAGAGTTTATAACAGGGAGACGCAGAAACATAAGTTTTCCTTACATGCCAAGCACTTATTCCTTGCACTGTGATGTGTTTCTGTTTGTTTTGTGGCAAAGACAGAGAGAGAGACAGAGAGAGGGTGTAAAGCCAGTAGCCACGGCCACCATCATAGCCGCCTGGCCCGTGCAGGTTTGCATCTGATCTGGACAGATGGTAATGAAACAACGGAGCCAAGAACTGGTGGGCCATTAGCTTTAATCCTAGCTTGCACCCGGCGGGCAAGAAATACACACAGTGAGAAAACACTTCCCTTTCTATTCAGGGCTCCCAAAGCCACTGACTTATCTGCATTTCCTAGAATCAAAGGTTTCTACCTCACCAGCCTTATTCACCTCTGTTTCCCATCTACTTCTATCTGCACAAACTCTGCACAAACTGGCTTCTCCCTCAAGATTCCGCAACCTTGGCTGTTTTTCCTCTCCTCCACATGGCCTTTTTCTTCTCTCCTCCAGCATGGGCTCCTCCTCTGCCTTCTGGAGACTGCTAATCTCAGGAACCAAGAGAAAGCAAGCTCCCGATCTGCCCCATTTTATACTGTAGAAATCCAAACCTTTAATCCAATATACAAACAAGAAAGTCTCTGATACAAAGTCACTTATCTGAGGCATAATGAGATTCCTCATGAGAGTGCACCACCCAAATCATGCAACAGTCAAGGGAGTGGGAAAAAGCTTAGTCTTAAAACTAAGCCTTAGGCTATAACAAGCTGGTCTGCTGACAGCCTGTCCCCCACACACAATGCAAACTATAAGCGAGTGAACATATACATCATATTTGCTGATAGATATGTGAATTCCAAACTGCCCTCTTGATGTTCTGCTTATCTGTCAGACCTCACCCTTACTGGACTATTGCCCCTGAGGCAGAGGAATTCGAAGAAGCTGACAAGCCGCTCCAAGGAGAAGCATTCCGGACATACCAGAACTTTTGACTCAGTACCCCCTCAGGCTCTCCCAAACACTATATAATTCACCCCTAGTCTGTAACCGGGAGAAGTGCCTGGCAGGGTTCCTTTCTTCCTTTCAATAAAGCCTGTTACTCTGGTCTTTTCAAACTCCCATGAATTCCAACATTTGCAAACTTATTTGACCAACAGAGGGACAGATAGGGACAGACAGACAGGAAGGGAGATGAGAAGCATCAATTCTTCATTGCAGCTCCTTAGTTCTTCATTGATTGCTTTCTCATATGTACCTTGACGGGGGAGCTACAGCAGAGTGAGTGACCTCTTGCTCAAGCCAGTGACCTTGGGCTCAAGCCAGCAACCTTCAGGCTCAAGCCAGCAACCTTCAGGCTCAAGCCAACGACTTGAGGTCATGTCTATGATTGCACGCTCAAACCAGCAACCCCACACTCAAGCCAGATGAGCCCACACTCAAGCCGGCGACCTCTGGGTTTTGAACCCGGGTCCTCTGCGTCCCAGTCTGATGCTGTCCACTGTACTACCACCTGGTCAGGCTGCACTGTGATGTTTTAATATCACCAGTCACTGATATTATCACTGTGATGTTTTAATATCCCTCGTTGGTCAAAGCAGAAATGGTGGGAGACTGCGGGGCTAGGATTGATCAGGCTGTCCCTGCACCCTGCTGGGGGAGGGGCCAGCCAGGCTGAGAGCTTCCTGCCAGGTCTGAGGTCAGCGACAGTGAGGACACAGCTCTGCAGGAAGTTTCACAATCCTTGTGCGCAGGCCCCAGAGAAGGTGTGACTGCGGCCGTGGGACAGTGGGGCCCTGGGAAGTGGGAGTAGTGACCAGCTGTAGTTGACAGCTCTGGGGTACTCTATGATGATCCACAGGTGATGTTACTTCTTCCTTGGGCCTCCAGTTTACCCCTCTTTCAAATTGGAGGAGTTTTTTGTTTTTGTTTTTGTTTTTGCATTTTTCTGAAGTTGGAAACGGGGAGGCAGTCAGACAAACTCCCACATGCCCTGACCGGGATCCACCCGGCATGCCCACCAGGGGGCGATGCTCTGCCCCTCTGGGGCGTTGCTCTGTTGTATCCAGAGCCACTCTAGCGCCTGAGGCAGAGACCACAGAGCCATCCTCAGCGCCCGGGCCATCTTTGCTCCAATGGAGCCTTGGCTGCGGGAGGGGAAGAGAGAGACAGAGAGGAAGGAGAGGGGGAGGGGTGGAGAAGCCAGGCTGACACTCTACCACTGAGCCAACCGGCCAGGGCTTGGAGGAGTCTCTTGATGGGTTAGTGTCTTTCCAGTTGAGAAGGGCGCAACAGCTTGAACTTGGAGCCAAATAGGCCTGAATTTAGAAGCCGTCTTTATCATGTCCCAGCTGTGCCATATGGGTCACACACACACACACACACATATACACACACACACACAAATGCAAAAGAAGGTGGAGCTAAGAGATTCCTGATGGCGTAGGTTGAGGTGTTAGCTTTTTTAATTATTTTTTTATTTTTATTCACTTTAGAGAGGAGAATGAGAGAAACAGAGAGAAGGGCAGGAGGAACAGGAAGCATCAAATCCCATATGTGGCCTGACCAGGTGGTGGCGCAGTGGATAGAGCGTCAGACTGGGATACAGAAGACCCGGGTTCAAGACCCCAAGGTCGCCAGCTTGAGTGCAGGCTCATCTGGTTTAAAGAAAAGCTCACCAGCTTGGACCCAAGGTCGCTGGCTCCAGCAAGGGGTTACTTGGTCTGCTGAAGGCCCGTGGTCAAGGCACATATGAGAAAGCAATCAATGAACAACTAAGCTGTTGCAACGTGCAATGAAAAACTAATGATTTTTTTTTATTCATTTTTAGAGAGGAGAGAGAGAGACAGAGAGAAAGAGAGAGGAGGGAGGAGCTGGAAGCATCAACTCCCATATGTGCCTTGACCAGGCAAGCCCAGGGTTTCGAACCGGCAACCTCAGCATTTCCAGGTCGACGCTTTATCCACTGCGCCACCACAGGTCAGGCTCGAAAAACTAATGATTGATGCTTCTCATCTCTCTCCGTTCCTGTCTGTCTGTCCCTGTCTATCCCTCTCTCTGACTCACTGTCTCCGTAATAAATAAATAAATAAATAAATAAATAAAAATTAAAAAAAAAATCCCATATGTGCCCTGATCAGGCAAGCCCAGGGTTTTAAGCCGGCAACCTCAGCGTTCCAGGTTGATGCTTTATCCACTGCACCACTACAGGTCACGTAGGTTGTTTTTGTTTGTTTGTTTGTTTTTTACAGAGACAGAGAGTCAGAGAGAGGGATAGATAGGGACAGATAGACAGGAACGGAGAGATAAGAAGCATTGATTATTAGTTTTGCATTGCGCGTTACGACACCTTAGTTGTTCATTGATTGCTTTCTCATATGTGCCTTGACCGTGGGCCTTCAGTAGACTGAGTAACCCCTTGCTCAAGCCAGCGACCTTGCGCTCAAGCTGGTGAGCTTTGCTCAAACCAGATGAGCCCACGCTCTAGCTGGCAATCTCGGGGTCTCAAACCTGGGTCCTCCACATCCCAGTCCAACACTCTATTCACTGTGCCACCACCTGGTCAGGCTCACATACGTTGTTTATCTCAGTCAGGTGTGCCTCTGTAGCAAGGACAAGCCCTGCTACGTATAATTTTTTAAATTCAGATCTAATTCACATACCATCGATTCACCCTTATAAAGTGTACAATTGTCATTGTTACAAAATTGTGGCACCCTCACTACTGTCTAATTCCAGAACATTTTCATCTCCCATAAAGAAACCTCATAACAATCACTCCCCATTTCCGTCCCTCACACACACAAACACTATTTTTGTTGTTTGGTTATTTTAGTGAGAAAGACAGACAGACAAGAAAGGAGAGAGAGAAGCATCAACTTACAGTTGCAACACCTCAGTTGTTCATTGAATGCCTTCTCATTCGAGGGGGGGCGGGCTCCAGGTGAGCCAGTGACTTTTAGGCTCAAGCCAGCAACTGTGGGCTCATGTCTATGATCCCACATTCAAGCCGGCTACCTCAGGGTTTTGAACCTAGGACCACAGTGTCCCAGGTTGACGCTCTATCTACTCTGCCACCACCAGTCAGGCTATTTTCTGTGTTGATAGATTTGTCTATTCTGGACATTTTATATAAATGAAACTATACACCACATGGTCTTTGGTATTTAGCTTCTTTCACTCAGTAAAATGTTTCATTTTTAAACTTTTTAAAAATTGATTTTAGAGACAGAGAGGAAGGTAAGGAGAGAAAGAAAGAAACATCAATTTGTTGTTTCACTTATTTATGCATTCATTGGTTGATTCTTGTAAGTGCCCTGACCAGTGATTGAACCCTCAACCTTGGTGTCAGGATAATGAGCTACCTGGCTAGGGCACATAATGTTTTTAAAGTTCATTCATGCCTGACCAGGTGGGGGCACAGTGGATAGAGTGTCAAACTGGGTCGTGGAGGACCCAGATTCAAAACCCTGAGGTCACTGGCTTGAGCACAGGCTCACTGAGCAAGGGGTCAGTCATTCTGCTGTAGCCCACCGTCAAGGCACATATGAGAAAACAGTCAATGAACAACTAAGGAGCCGCAACAAAGAATTGATGCTTCTTATCTCTCTTCCGGTTTGTCTTTCCCTATCTGTCCCTCTCTCTGACTCTCTCTCTATCTCTGTAAAAAATAAATAAATAAATAAATAAATAAATAAATAAATAAAATAAAAATAATAAAAATTTTAAAAATAATAAATAAATAAGGTTTATTCACGTTGTGTCCTGTGTCGGTACTTTATTCCTTTTTATGGCCAAGTAATATTCCACTGGACCACAGTTTGTTTATTCATTCATTCAGTTGATGAACATGTCAGTTGTTTCTAGCTTTTGATTATTGTGACTATTGTTGCTGTGAACATTCATGTTCAAGATTTTTTTTGTTTTTTAAAAGAATTTTTAAATTATTTATTTATGTTACAGAGACAGGGAGAGAGTCAGAGAGAGGGACAGATAGGGACAGACAGACCGGAACGAAAAGAGATGAGAAGCATCAATCATCAGTTTTTCGTTGCAATACCTTAGTTGTTCACTAATTGCTTTCTCATATGTGTCTTGACCTCAGGCCTTCAGCAGACTGAGTAACCTCTTGCTCGAGCCAGTAACCTTGGGTCCAAGCTGGTGAGCTTTGCTCAAACCAGATGATCCCGCACTCAAGCTGGCGACCTCGGGGTCTTGAACCTGGGTCCTCCGCATCTCAGTCTGACACTCTATCCACTGTGCCACCGCCTGGTCAGGTTAAATAATTTTTTAGATTTTTATTTATTTATTCATTTTTATTAGAGAGAGGAGAGAGGGGGAAAGAGATAGAGAGAACAGGAGGAGGAGCAAAAAGCATCAACTCCCATATGTACTTTGACCAAGCAAGCCCAGGGTTTTGAACCAGCGACCTCAGCATTCCAGGTCAACGCTTCATCTACTGCGCCACCACAGGTCAGGCTGCATGTTCAAGTTTTTCTGTGGACATCTGTTTTTAATTCTTTGGAGTCTGTTCCTAGGAATGAAGAGTTGAGTTTGTGTGGTAACTCTGTGCTTAACTTTTGAGGAGCCACCAAACTATTTTCCAACAGTTTTGAAAGCCAGGCGGCACCATTTCAAATAATCCCTAGGCTCCTACAGTGGAGCTGAGGTTTAGGTCTCTCTCAACAGTTGCAGCATCTCAGCTGTTCACTGAGTGCCTTCTCATTCAGGGGTGCGGGGGCTCCAGGTGAGCCAGTGACTTTTGGGCTCAAGCCAGCAACCATGGGGTTATGTCTATGATCCCACACTCAGGCCGGCAACCTCAGGGTTTTGAACCTAAGACTGCAGTGTCTAAGAGCTTTCTAATACTCTATGTCTTGCAGAAACAAAACAATACATCCTTGTCCTGGCCAGGTAGCTCGGCAGGTGAGAGTTTCATCCAAAAGCGCAAAGGTTGCCGGTTTGATCCCCAGTCATACAGGAACAAGTCGATCTCTCTGTCTCTCAATCTCTCTCCCTCCCTTCCTTGCTCTCCAAAATTAATCAATAAAAGTTGTTTTAAAAGATACATCTTTTTGGTGAAGAACCTCTTTCTCCCTCTTTTTTTTTTTTTTTTTTACAGGGACAGAGAGAGAGTCAGGGATAGATAGGGACAGACAGACAGGAACGGAGAGAGATGAGAAGCATCAATCATCAGTTGCTCATTGCGACACCTTAGTTGTTCATTGATTGCTTTCTCATATGTGCCTTGACAATGGGCCTTCAGCAGACCAAGTGACCCCTCGCTCAGGGACCTTAGGTCTGAGCTGGTGAGCTTTTTTTTGCTCAACCCAGATGGGCTCGTGCTCAAGCTGGTGACCTCGGGGTCTTGAACCTGGGTCCTCTGCATCCCAGTCCGATGCTCTATCCACTGCACCACTGCCTGGTCAGGCAAGAAAAATTAAATTAAAAAATGTCTTCAAACCCTTGTATTTCTTTCCATTTATAACACACTACAATCACCTGACCAGTGGCATAATGGATAGAACATCGACTCTGGACTCTGAGGGCCCCCAGTTCAAAACCTCCAGGTCGCTGGCTTCAGCAAGGGGTCACTGGCTTGGCCAAAGCTGCCTGGTCAAGACACATATGAAAAGCAATCAATAAAAAGAAAGAAAAACTAATGTGAAGCAGCTACAAGTTGATGCTTCTCATCTGTCTCCTCTCCCTCTCTCTCTCCCTTCTGGTCTCTAATAAAAAAAAAATTTTTTTTAAATAACACACTGGAATATGTTACAATTAAAGTATGGCAGAAAATCACATTTGCTTTGGTTAGCTAGCTCAGTTGGTTATAACATTGTCCCGATACACCACGGTTGCAGGTTCAATCCTCGGTCAGGGCACATGTAAGAATCAACCAATAAATGCATAAATGAATGGAACAACAAATCAATATTTCTTTTTCTATCTCTCTCTCTCCCTTCTTTTATTTCTAAAATCAATTAAAAATTTTTATTTAGATTTTATTTATTCATTTTAGAGGGAGGAGACAGAGAGAAAGAGAGAGAGAGAGAAGGGAGGAGCAGAAAGCAGCAACTCCCATATGTGCCTTGAATAAGAAAGCCTGGGGTTTTTAACTGGTGACCTCAGCATTCCAAGTTGACGCTTTACCCACTGCACTACCACGGGTCAGGCCTAAAAAAATTTTTTAATCACATTTCTTTGGGTGAGGAAAAAAAGTCTCACAAAGCATTTTCTGAATGAACGCGCTGTCATAAAAAGTTATCTTTAAAAAAACACAACTGTCTTTAGACTCTAAGACCCTTGAAGTAAGAGGCTGGAATGAATTCAGTCTTGTATCTCCAGGATTGGTGCCGACATATAGACATCCCCCAAATCGTCAATTTTCTTTCTTCCCAGAAGAAAGAAAGACTTTCTTGAAAGGGGATGTGGGAACTAGGTAGTTACTGACTCAGCTTCCCCCAGCCCTCCTCTCTGAATTCCTAGAAGTTCATCTTTCTGTTTCTGTGACCCGTGGTGTGGAAGGTCAGCTAATGCGTCATTTGGGAAAGCTCAGATCTAACCCGTAGAGCAGGGGTCGGGAAACTTTTTGGCTGAGAGAGCCATGAACGCCACATATTTTAAAATGTAATTCCGTGAGAGTCATACAACAACCTGTGTACCTTACACATTATCCAATAAAAATTTGGTGTTGTCCCAGAGGACAGCTGTGATTGGTTCTAGCCACCCACAACCATGAACATGAGTGGTAGGAAATTAGTGGATTGTAATACATGAGAATGTTTTATATTTTTAACGTTATTATTATTATTATTATTTTTTTACAGGGACAGAAAGAGAGTCAGAGGGATAGATAGGGACAGACAGACAGGAATGGAGAGAGATGAGAAGCATCAATCATCAGTTTTTCGCTGCGACACCTTAGTTGTTCATTGATTGCTTTCTCATATGTGCCTTGACTGGGGGCCTTCAGCAGACTGAGTAACTCCTTGATCGAGCCAGCCACCCTGGGTCCAAGCTGGTGAGCTTTTTTTGCTCAAGCCAGATGAGCCCGCACTCAAGCTGGCGACCTCGGAGTCTCGAACCTGGGTCCTTCCGCATCCCAGTCCGACGCTCTATCTACTGCGCCACCGCCTGGTCAGGCCGTTATTATTTTTTTTATTAAAGATTTGTCTGCGAGCATTGTTCACAGTGGCCAGGACATGGAAACAACCAAAAAGCCCATCAATAGATGACTGGATAAAGAAGATGTGGCACATATACACTATGGAATACTACTCAGCCATAAGAAATGATGACATCGGAACATTTACAGCAAAATGGTGGGATCTTGATAACATGATACGAAGCGAAATAAGTAAATCAGAAAAAAACAGGAACTGTATTATTCCATACGTAGGTGGGACATAATAGTGAAACTAAGAGACATTGATAAGAGTGTGGTGGTTACGGGGGGGAGGGGGGAATGGGGGAGGGAAAGGGGGAGGGGGAGGGGCACAGAGAGAACAAGATAGAGGGTGACGGAGGACAATCTGACTTTGGGTGGTGGGTATGCAACATAATTGAACGACAAGATAACCTGGACTTGTTATCTTTGAATATATGTATCCTGATTTATTGATGTCACCCCATTAAAAAAATAAAATTATAAAAGAAAAAAAAAAAAAAAAAAAAAAGATTTGTCTGCGAGCCAGATGCAGCCATCAAAAGAGCCACATCTAGCTCGCGAGCCATAGGTTCCCGACCCCTGCCATAGAGTATCTGGGTGAGCAACATCTTCCTTTGCTCCTGCTTTAGAGCCTATGTTGCTCACCCCCACATTCTTCAAACACGTCCACTGCCCCACCAAGGCCCCTGAGCCAATGGTCCACCTCCTTCCGGTTCTCTCCCAGCCCCCAGGCTTTCTCCCTAGCTCTATCCTGAAGAATCTTCCTTAACATGGATCTGACTCCATCTCGTACCTGCTCAAAACTATACCATACCAGCCTGACCAGTGGTGGCACCATGGATTGAGCGTCGGCTGGGATCAAAACCCCGAGGTCACTGGCTAGATAGAGCACAGGTTCATTGACTTGAGTGCAGGCTCACCAGCTTGAGCACAGGGCCATCAACATGATCCCAATGTCTCTGGCTAGAGGCCAGAAGTTGTTAGCTTGAACCCCAGATCACTGGCTTGAGCAAGGGGTTGCATGAGCCTCCTGGTCAAGGCATGTATGAAAAGCAATCAACCAACAACTAAAGTGAAGCAATATGAGTTGATGCTTCTAATCTCTCTCCTCCCCCTCCTCCTGTCTCTCTCTCTTAAAAAAGAAAAAAAAAAGAAAAACTTATACCAATACTATGCCATAAAATAAATATTATCCAGCCATGAAAACAAAGAAAAATCTGACACAGGCTCAACATGGATAATCTTGTGGACATTATTATAAGTTAGACATAGAGGTCACATATTACATGACTTCGTTCATATGAAATATCCAGAACAGACAAATTTGTAGAGAGAGAAGGTAGATTGGTGGTTCTCAGACATGAGGGGAAGAAGAAATGGAAACTGACTTTCTTCATGGGCATGGGGCCTCATTTTGGGGTGATGACAAAGCTCTAGAAATAAATAGTGGTGATAGTTGTACACCATTATCAATATATTTAATGTCATTAAATTGTACACTTTATATATTTTTTTTTATTTATTGATTTTTAGAGAAAGAGAGGAACAGAGAAAGAGAAAAAGAAAAACATCACTTATTTATGCATTCATTGGTTGATTCTTGGATGTGCCCTGACCAGGGCTTGAACCTGCCACCTTGGTGTATCGGAACAACGCTCTAACCAACTTTGTTTCCCAGACAAGGCTGAACTGTACACTTTAAAAGAGTTAAAATGGGCCCTGGCCAGTTGGCTCAGTGTAGAGCATCGGCCTGGCATGCAGAAGTCCCGGGTTCGATTCCCGGCCAGGGCACACAGGAGAAGCACCCATCTGCTTCTCCACCCCTCCCCCTCTCCTTCCTCTCTCTCTCTTCCCCTCCCACAGCCGAGGCTCCACTGGAGCAAAGATGGCCTGGGCGCTGGGGATGGCTCCTTGGCCTCTGCCCCAGGTGCTAGAGTGGCTCTCGTCGCAACAGAGCAACGCCCCGGAGGGGCAGAGCATCGCCCCCCTGGTGGGCAGAGCGTCGCCCCCTGGTGGGTGTGCCAGGTGGATCCCGGTCAGGCGCATGCAGGAGTCTGTCTGACTGTCTCTCCCCGTTTCCAGCTTCAGAAAAATACAAAATAAATAAATAAATAAATAAATGAGTCAAAATGGTGAATTTTATGTGCTGTTTATTTCACTCAATTTTATTTATTTATTTATTTTACAGGGACAGAGAGAGAGAGTCAGAGAGAGGGACAGATAGGGACAGACAGATAGGAGGGGAGAGAAATGAGAAGCATTAATTCTTCACTGTGGCGCCTTAGTTGTTCATTGATTGCTTTCTTATATGTGCCTTGACCGGGGGGCCTACAGCAGACCGAGTGACCCCTTGCTCAAGCCAGCAACCTTGGGCTCAAGCTGGTGAGCCTTGCTCAAACCAGATGAGCCCACGCTCAAGTGGGAGACCTTGGGTTTTGAACCTGTGTCCTCTGCATCTCAGTCTGATGCTCTAGCCACTGTGCCACCTCCTGGTCAGGCGCCCATTCATTCTCTTCATCTGCAGATGTAGTTCTCTCCTTTCTCTTGGAATAATTCTCATCCTTCATGACTCATCTCACACATCATGTCCTGTAGAGGTCTTCCTTAACGCTCCATGTTTTTCCCTTTGTACCATTTTTTACCATCTGCATAGTACTTCTCATGATCTGACATACCAATGGTCATGGCTCGTCTCTGGTACCTCGAACAGCAGCACATAAGGGATACTTCATAAATAATTGTTTAAGTAAATGTCACCTCACGATAAAAAATAAATAAATAAATAAATAAATAAATAAATAGAAGTGACTGTCACCCAGGGGGGACATCTTTGGCATTTAAAACTCTCAACTCTGTCTTTGGAAAATCCAGTTAGCTCATCAATTTTTTCACTTATATAAATCCCTTTTATTTCTTTACATTTCTTTCTATACTAAGACCTTCTATAGATAGTTGATAGAGATTTGTCCTCCACAGGAGTCTGGCTCCCTAAAACCGTGAACTTGGACCAGCAAACCCGGCACCAAAGGGGAGCTTGTTTGAAATGCAGACTCTCACACCTGCTAAATCAGAATCTTTATCCTAATCAGACTCCCAGGTGACTTGCCACTACATTACATCTTGAGCAATACCAGGATGTGATTTTGAGTATCCAGAAAAGGTTACTAACCCTAGTTCCGTTTCTTAGTTAGCCTCTAATGTTATAGATTTTTCTCACATTCTGAATCCAGAAAACATGATTTGCCCTCATGAATCCCCCATTCTCTATCTGTCCTATCCCTGACACCAATAGTAACAGCAGTAGAGTAGGTTGACAGCCAAGGGTGATGGCAGTTGAGGAAAGTGGACGTGAGAGTCAGAAAATTAAACTTTCTCACATCTGAGAGTCAGAGCCAAATACCCCTTTTCTGTATCATGTAAGGACTCACTGTGTTCTATTTCTTGCTTTCTTTGCCCAGCCCTTGGAGGTTAACAGTAATGGTAAGGAGTGTTTTCCAAAGTCACGCTGGGAGGGGTGGGGTAGGGGCAAAAGGAATGTGAAAAGCCTGGAGAGTCTCCCTGTTTGACCACTGTTCCTGGAAAGACAAGAGAAACTCAACCATCTTCCAAAAACATCTTCTTCACATGGTGCTATTAGGCACAAAAACACTCACTGACTTCCTGCTCCTATGACAGCTGCCACTTTTACTTTATTTGTTGATTGATTCAAGAGAGAGAGGAATGGAGAAAGGGAGAGAGAAAGAGAGAGAAAGAGAGAGAGAGATATATCAATTTGTTTTGTTGTTTCACTTATTTGTGCATTTGTTGGTGATTCTTGTATGTGCCCTGACTGGAGATTGAACTCACAACCTTGGCATATCAGGACACTGCTTTAACCAACTGAGTTATCCAGCCAGAGCTAGCTACAGCAGTCATTTTTATAAGTTCTTATGGAATGATATGTTCATGATTCCTTCTGTCTTCTACTTCATGCCGTCTCTTTTATCCCTCTATCCATCCAGACCAATAATAATAGTAATAATAACAATTAATAAGAACCCTCCCCTGGCCGGTTGGCTCAGTGGTAGAGCGTCGGTCTGGCGTGTGGAAGTCCCGGGTTCGATTCCCGGCCAGGGCACACAGGAGAAGCGCCCATTTGCTTCTCCACCCCTCCCCCTCTCCTTCCTCTGTCTCTCTCTTCCCCTCCCGCAGCTGAGGTTCCATTGGAGCAAAGATGGCGCGGGCGCTGGGAATGGCTCCTTGGCCTCTGCCCCAGGCGCTAGAGTGGCTCTGGTCGCAGCAGAGCGACGCCCCGGAGGGGCAGAGCATCGCCCCCTGGTGGGCAGAGCGTCGCCCCCTGGTGGGCGTGCCGGGTGGATCCCAGTCAGGTGCATGCAGGAGTCTGTCTGACTGTCTCTCCCGGTTTCTAGCTTCAGAAAAATACAAAAAAAAAAAAAAAAAAAAAAAAAAGAACCTTTCACTACTTCCCACTTAAATTTCCCCAGCACTAATACCTGGAATTTGGCCCAGGCCGGATGGCTCAGTTGGTTAGAGCATCATCCTGAAGCGCAGAGGTTGCCTGTTCAATCCCCGGTCAGGGCACATACAGGGACAGATTGATGTTCCTGTTTCTCTCTCTCTCCCCCTTCCTATCTCTAAAAAAAAAAAAAAAAAATCAATAAAATACCTGGAATTCTGTGCTGATTACTGTCCTCCAGACTGTGTCCTTGTCATTCATCTGAAGGCAGCCTCAGAGTGTGTAGATTAAACATCAACTCTGCTCCTTTTCTGCTGGTGATGTTGGAGAATCAATGCTCCCCTCTGGGTGTCTGCATCCTCATCTGTAAGAGAACCTACCTAGACAGGAAATTTGCTGACGTTGGCCCACATTTCACAGTCATGTTTGCCACATTCTATTGGCTGATGGACCCATTCACGTCCGACACTGATGGGAAGACGTCTAACCCTTGCACAGGGAGATAAAGTCATGTTTTATGTGGGGTTTTTTGTTTTGTTTTGTTTTTTGATTTTTAGAGTATGTTTAGTAAAGCTGGGGACAGTGAAACAAGAAAGCCTCTAGGATAGAAGAAGCCACAGGATAATCTAGGCAGGGCTGCGTTAGCTCACTGGGAAGGCAGAGAGAAAGGGGGCCTTGGAGACAGGTGCACGGGGTTAGCCTGCAAGGAGCTGCCGCTGCCCATGGCTCCCCTGGTTGCAAGTCTCTGGGGACCCTTAGAGTTTAGGAGATGCATGGTCTGAGAGGGAAGAAAGGCGTGACATGCTGCTCCCAGGAGCAAGAGCATAAGGAAGTTGTTTTGATGGTAATCCAATCGACCACATCACAGACAGTACTGAGGCCAGGAATAAAGCAGTCAGGACAAAGAAAAGAGTGACTGGTGGAGGGAGCTGGACCAGGGAGCAGAAGTGGAGGTTTTTCTCAGGAGTGGACCAGGACTCCCGCGATTTCCTAACCCTTCCCCACTTCCTCTTCTCGGTGGACACCCATTGGTGAGCACGGCAGGGCAGGCGGGAACTCAAGGGACAGGAAGCCTTATTTCAACAGCAGGACTTTCCTGTCTCTCATTCCTACACTGCACAGGATGAGCTGGTGGCCACGCTGGAGTCGCTGGGCCTGGGTGTAGACACCTCTTAGACTGCAGCTTCGCTCCTTCAGGGCTCAGGACGCCTCCATGCCCCAGACCAACAGCAGGGATGGCCTCTGTCGCCTGTCCTCCTACTTGGAAGAACTGGAGGCTATGGAGCTGAAGAAGTTCAAGTTATACCTGGGAACAGCCACAGAGATGGGGGAGGGCAGGATCCCCTGGGGGCGAATGGAGACTGCAGGTCCCCTGGAAATGGCCCAGCTGCTGGTAGCCTATTGCGGGGTAGGAGAGGCCTGGTTGCTGGCTCTGAGCATCTTTGACCGGATCAACAGGAAGGACCTGTGGGAGAGAGGACAGAGAGAAGACCTGGTGAGGGGTAAGGCGGTGGTGATGGGACCCACAAGGCGGCAGCCCCACAATCCCCTTCTCTCAGATATCGCTGACCTGGACTCTAACTTACCCCCCTGGACTTTGTGCTCTGTGCTGCCTGGAACACTCTCCTTCTATCTCCTCTGTCTGGAAAAATTCTTATTTATCCATCAGAACCTTGAAGGCAGGCCCTTCTCTGAATTCTTCAGTCCTCTCCTTCCTCCTCCAGACCCTCGACCTCCACCACCCTGGCCGGCTCGGAGACCCCCACTTGTCTGCTTCCTTAGCACTCACATTTCGTTCATTGTATTTTCTGTCCTATCAGATAATCCCAGTGGTACTGACACATTGGTTTCCTCCTATAATAAGGCATTCGTTGTACATAATAAATACATCAGTGCATTCATTGTTTAGATACTGTGTTGGATGGCATCTTATACTGTATAGATGAGAAAACTGAGGCTCAGAAAAGAATTAATTTGCCCCCAGACTAAAGATTGTGAGATAGTTCATGTCAGGTGCTTAACATGGTCTGACCTGTGGCGGCATGGGATGGAGCTTCGACCTGGAGTGTTGAGGTCCGCGGTTGAAAACCCCATGCTTGCCTGGTCAGGGCACATACGAGAAGCAACTACTAGTTGATGGTTCTTGCTCCTCCCCGAACCTTTTCTCTCTGTCTCTTCTCTCTAAAATCAATTATAAAATTTTTTTTTAATTTATTCATTTTTAGAGAGGAGAGAGAGAGGGTGAGAGACAGAGAGAGGAGAGAGAGACAGAGAGAGAGAAGGGGGGAGGAGCTGGAAGCATCAACTCCCATATGTGCCTTGACCAGGCAAGCCCAGGGTTTCGAACCGGCAACCTCAGCATTTCCAGGTCGATGCTTTCTCCACTGCGCCACCACAGGTCAGGCAAAAATTTGTTTAAAGGCCTGACCTGGCCCTGGCCGGTTGGCTCAGCGGTAGAGCGTCGGCCTAGCGTGCGGAGGACCCGGGTTCGATTCCCGGCCAGGGCACACAGGAGAAGCGCCCATTTGCTTCTCCACCCCTCCTCCGCGCTTTCCTCTCTGTCTCTCTCTTCCCCTCCCGCAGCCAAGGCTCCATTGGAGCAAAGATGGCCCGGGCGCTGGGGATGGCTCTGTGGCCTCTGCCTCAGGCGCTAGAGTGGCTCTGGTCGCAACATGGCGATGCCCAGGATGGGTAGAGCATCGCCCCCTGGTGGGCAGAGCATCGCCCCTGGTGGGCGTGCCGGGTGGATCCCGGTCGGGCGCATGCGGGAGTCTGTCTGACTGTCTCTCCCTGTTTCCAGCTTCAGAAAAAAAAAAAAAGAAAAAAAAGAAAAAAAGAAAAATAAAAAATAAAGGCCTGACCTGTGGTGGCACAATGGATAAAGCATGAACCTGGAACACTGATGTTGCCAGATCGGACACCCCGGGCTTGCCCCGTCAGGACACATATGGGAGTTGATGCTTCCTGCTCCTCTCCCCTTCTCTCTCTCTCTTTCCCTCCTCTCTAAAATGAATAAAATCTTTTTTAAAAAAATTTTAAGTGCTTAACACAATGTCCAGCAGATAGTAAGTGCTCAGCAAATACAAATACCAGCTTTGGTCCCAAGCAGCAGAGGTGGCATTGGAACTCTGGTTTTTTGTTTTTTGTTTTTTTTTTAATATTTTTTATTTATTCATTTTAGAGAAGGGAGAGGGGGGGAGAAAGAGAGAGAGAGAGAGAGAGAGAAGAGAAGAGCAGAAAGCATCCACTCCCACATGTGCCCCGACCAGGCAAGCCCAGGGTTTTGAACCGGCGACCTCAGTGTTTTCAGGTTGACACTTTATCCACTGCGCCACCACAGGTCAGGCAGAACTCTGGTTTTTTAAAATTATTTTTTTTTATTTATTCATTTTAGAGAGGACAGGGAGAGACAGAGAGAGAGAGAATGAGAGACAGAGAGAGAGAAGGGGGGAGGAGCTGGAAGCATCAACTCCCATATGTGCCTTGACCAGGCAAGCCCAGGGTTTTGAACTGGCGACCTCAGCATTTCCAGGTCGATGCTTTATCCACTGCGCCACCACAGGTCAGGCCTTAAAATTATTATTATTGATTTTAGAGAGAGAGGAAGGGGAAGAGAGAGAAAAACATCAATTTATTTTTCCACTTATTTATGCATTTACTGGTTGATTCTTATATGAGCCCTGACCGGGGATCGAACCAACAACCTCTGCACTTTGGGACTATGATAACCAACTGAACTATCCAGCCAGGGCAATGTCACTGGTCACCCTAATGGGACTTGGGTCCCTCAAGAGCAGAAGGACTTCTGATTCTTGTCTATAATTCTCTATGATCTAAAGTCTGCTATGGCCAGGAACTGGCGAACATTTGTTGAATGAATATTCACGTTTTGCCATCTCTGAAAAAACAAAAGCTCTGGATTGTGGTATTTGTTAATTTCCATGGTATAAATACTTCAGCATGGCTGATTTTAAGTTACTGAAGTGATGTCAACTGTGTTGTAATTTTTTTTTTTTTTTTTTTTTTTTTTTTTTGTGACAGAGACAGAGGAGAGGGACAGATAAGGAGAGACAGACAGGATGGGAGAGAGATGAGAAGCATTAATTCTTCATTGAGGCACCTTAGTTGTTCATTGATTGCTTTCTCACATGTGCCTTGACTGGCGGGCTATAGCAGACCGAGTGACCCCTAGCTCAAGCCAGCGACCTTGGGGTTTCAAACCTGGGTCCTCCGTGTCCCAGTCTGACGCTCTATCCACTGCACCACCACACCATCTGGTCAGGTTAGAAATTTAACAACAAACTTTCTTTTTTTTTTTTTTTTTTTTTTTTTACACAGACAGAGAGAGTCTGAGAGAGGGATAGTAGATAGGGACAGTCAGACAGGAACGGAGAGAGATGAGAAGCATCAATCATCAGTTTTTCATTGCAACACCTTAGTTGTTCATTGATTGCTTTCTCATATGTGCCTTGACTGTGGGGCTACAGAAGACTGAGTAAACCCTTGCTCAAGCCAGTGACCTGGGGTCCAAACTAGTGAGCTTGGCTCAAACCAGATGAGCCCATGCTCATGCTGGCGACCTCGGGGTCTCGAACCTGTGTCCTCTGCATCTCAGTCTGACACTCTATCCACTGTGCTACCACCTGGTCAAGCAACAACAAACTTTCTTGAGCTAGAAGAAGTGTGCAATGGGAAAGATAACCTTAAAAAAAATTATTTTTCAATTACAGTTTACATTCAATATTATTTTGTATTAGTTTCAGGTGTACAGCATAGTGATTAGACAATCATATACTTAAAAGATAACTTCTTGCCTGACTAGGCGGTGGCGCAGTGGATAGAGCGTCGGACTGGGATGCAGAGGACCCAGGTTTGAGACCCCAAGGTTGCCAGCTTGAGCGTGGGCTCATCTGGTTTGAGCAAAGCTCATCAGCTTGGACCCAAGGTTGCTGGCTTGAGCAAGGGGTTACTCGGTCTGCTGGAGGCCCACGGTCAAGGCACATATGAGAAAGCAATCAATGAACAACTAAGGTCTCACAACGAAAAAGCTGATGATTGATGCTTCTCATCTCTCTTCATTCCTGTCTGTCTGTCCCTGTCTACCCCCCTCTCTCTGTCCCTATAAAAAAATAAAATAAAAAAATAAAAGATAACCTCTTAAGGAATCAACCAATTAATGCATAAGTAAGTGGAATAACAAATCAATGTTTCTCTCTCTCTCTAAAAAGAGTCAATTTAAATTTTTTTTAAAAATAATCTCTTAAGGCCTTCCAAGTAGATCCTTCTCTCCTTGTCTTTTTTCTTTTTTATAAGATTTTATAAAAAAAAAAAAAAAGATTTTATTTCTTTCCACCTGAGCTAGCAGTGGCACAGTGGATAGAACATTGACCTGGGATGCTGAGGACCCAGGTTCAAAACCCCAAGGTTGCCATCTTGAGTACGGGCTCACCAGCTTGACCGTGGGGTCTCTTGCTTAAGTGTAGAATCATAGACATGACCTCATGATTGCTAGCTTGAGCCCAAAAGTTGCTGGCTTGAAGCCCAAGGTCACTGGCTTGAGCAAGGGGTCATTCGGTCTGCTATAACCCCCCAGTCAAGGCACATATGAGAAAGCACTCAATGAACAACTAAGGTACTGCAATGAAGAATTGATGCTTCTCATCTGTCTCCCTTCCTGCCTGTCTGTCCCTATTTATCCCTTGCTCTGTCTCTCTCTGTCTCTGTCAAAAGAAAAAAGAAAAAAAAAGGCATAAACATATTCGTGTATGATTCTGTAGAATTATGTTTACTTATAGAAGTTTTACATACTTATTTTAAGAAGTTCAAATAGGCCTGACCAGGCGGTGGCCCAGTGGATAGAGCATCGGACTGGGATGCAGAGGACCCGGGTTCGAGACCCCGAGGTCGCCAGCTTGAGCGCGGGCTCATCTGGTTTGAGCAAAATCCCACCAGCTTGAACCCAAAGTCACTGGATCCAGCAGGGGATTACTTGGTCTGCTGAAGACCCGCAGTCAAGGCACATATGAGAAAGCAATCAATGAACAACCAAGGTGTTGCAACGCGCAATGAAAGGCTAATGATTGATGCTTCTCATCTCTCTCCATTTCTGTCTGTCTGTCCCTGCCTATCCCTCTCTCTGACTCACTCTCTGTCTCTGTAAAAAATAAAAAAAATAAAAAAATAAAAAGAAATTCAAATAGTATACAAGTATAAAGTCCCTCCCTTTTCTCCATTCCACTTAACTCTCTCCCCAGCAATAACACCTGGGAAATATTTAGTGGGAATTGTCCTCCAGACTGTGTCCTTTTCATTCACCAGGGAGTGGTCCCATGGTCTAAAGGGGATCAGATGTCAACTTTGCTCTATTCTAGTTGTGTGATGTTGGAGAATTTCTCTCTGGGATTCTGTTTCCTCATCTCTAAGACAAGGGGGATTGTACTAGGTCAGTGGTTCTCATGTGTTAATGTACATAAGAGTCATCTGGCCCTGGCCGGTTGGCTCGGCGGTAGAGCGTCGGCCTGGCATGCGGAGGACCCGGGTTTGATTCCAGGCCAGGGTACATAGGAGAAGCGCCCATTTGCTTCTCCACCCCCCTCCTTCCTCTCTGTCTCTCTCTTCCCCTCCCGCAGCCAAGGCTCCATTGGAGCAAAGATGGCCCGGGCGCTGGGGATGGCTCCTTGGCCTCTGCCCCAGGCGCTAGAGTGGCTCTGGTCGCAGCAGAGCAACGCCCCGGAAGGGCAGAGCATTGCCCCCTGGTGGGCAGAGCATCGCCCCCTGGTGGGCAGAGCATCGCCCCCTGGTGGGCAGAGCGTCGCCCCATGGTGGGCGTGCCGGGTGGATCCCGGTCGTGCGCATGCGGGAGTCTGTCTGACTGTCTCTCCCCGTTTCCAGCTTCAGAAAAATACAAAAAAAAAATTGTCCTCGACTTACTGAAGTATGAGGAGCATAACTGGACCATTTGTGTGGATCTTAAAATGGTAAATTTCCTGCTAGGACAACAGAAAGGTTTCACGAAGTATCCTTGCTTTCTGTGTTTGTGGGACAGCCGAGCTCGGGAGAAACACTGGACACAGAAGGAGTGGCCGAAACGTGAAGCTCTGGAAGTAGGGATGCAAAATATTGTTAATGAACCTGTAGTTAATTGAGACAGAATCATTTTTCTCCCACTTCATATCAAACTTGGCTTAACGAAGCAGTTTGTTCAGGCTTTGAATAGAGAAAGTGAATGCTTTCAACATATTATTTCTGCTTTTCCTGCCTTGTCTTTCGAGAAGATAAAAGCAGGTGTATTTGATGGACCTCAAATTCGAATCCTCATACGTGACGAAGAATTTGCCAGGAAGATGAATAAGGAGGAGAAAGCAGCATGGCAGTCTTTTGTGGCAGTTACAAAGAACTTTCTTGGCAACCAAAAAGCAGAAAACTATGAACTTCAGTTTCAAAGGATGCTATTGGCTTTCCGTGACATTGGATTCAACATGAGCGTTAAGATTCACTTCCTGGCCTGACCAGGCGGTGGCGCAGTAGATAGAGTGTCGGATTGGGATGCGGAAGGATCCAGGTTCGAAACCCCAAGGTCACCAGCTTGAGCATGGGCTCATCTGGTTTGAGCAAAAAGCTCACCGGCTTGGACCCAAGGTCGCTGGCTCAAGCAAGGGGTTACTTGGTCTGCTGAAGGCCCGTGGTCAAGGCACATATGAGAAAGCAATCAATGAGCCTGACCAGGCGGTGGCGCAGTGGATAGAGCGTTGGACTGGGATGTGGAAGGACCCGGGTTCGAGACCCTGAGGTTGCCAGCTTGAGCACGAGCTCATCTGGCTTGAGCAAAAAGCTCACCAGGTTGGACCCAGAGCCGCTGGCTCCAGCAAGGGGTTACTCAGTCTGCTGAAGGCCCGCAGTCAAGGCACATATGAGAAAGCAATCAATGAACAACTAAGGAGTTGCAATGCACAACGAAAAACTAATGATTGATGCTTCTCATCTCTTCATTCCTGTCTGTCTATCCCTCTCTCTGACTCTCTGTGTCTCTGTAAAAAAAAAAAGAAAAGAAAAGAAAGCAATCAATGAACAACTAAGAAGTCGCAATGCACAACGAGAAACTAATGATTGATGCTTCTCATCTCTCTTCGTTCCTGTCTGTCTGTCCTTGTCTATCTGTCTATCTCTGCCTCTTTAAAAAAAAAAAAAGAAAAAGAAAAAAAAGATTCACTTCCTGGCCTGGCCTGTGGTGGCGCAGTGAATAAAGCATTGACCTGGAATGCTGAGATCACTGGTTCAAAACCCTGGGCTTGCTAGGTCAAGGCACATAGGAATGCTTCTCATTCTCTCACTCCCTCCACCAAAAATAAATAAATAAAATCTTTAAAAAAAAATTCACTTCCTGAACAGTCACCTTGATAAGTTGCCTGAAAATCTTGGAGCTGTTAGTGATGAGCAGAGAGAACACTTTCATCAAGATCTGAAGACGATGCCTGACCAGGCGGTGGCGCAGTGGATAGAGCGCTGGACTGGGACTGGGATGCCAAGGACCCAGGTTCGAGACCCCGAGGTTGCCAGCTTGAGCACAGGCTCATCTGGTTTGAGCCAAAGCTCACCAGCTTGGACCCAGGGTCGCTGGCTTGAGCAAGGTGTTGCTCAGTCTGCTGAAGGCCCGCGGTCAAGGCACATATGAGAAAGCAATCAATGAACAACTAAGGTGTCACAATGCACAACGAGAAACTAATGATTGATGCTTCTCATATCTCCGTTCCTGTCTGTCTGTCCCTATCTATCCCTCTCTGGAAAAAAATTTAAAAAAAGATCTGATGACGACGTAAGAGCATTATCAGGGGCGATGGGACAGAAATATGATGTCAGACTACTGCTGGAGCATCAAACAAGATTGTCTTCAACAAGTACACAAACGCAAGAGCTACAAATGCAAATTTTTGCCTGAATAGAATTTAAATAAGTTTTGTGCAAATTTTATGATTAAAATAAGTGTTTTAATATATTCTATTTTGAAATTGTAGACAAATTCTGATGCAATCATATCTTTGAGTGTATTAGTGTATTTACTGCATTATATAAATTATTATATTTTCACAAAGATGATGCCCAAGAAGACATTCTACTTCATTATGTTAAACTAAATGTTGAAAATTTTACAATAAGATGAAAACCTAAAATCTTGAATTGCAAAAAAACTGTAGCTTACAGCCCTGGCCGATGGCTTGGTTGATTAGAGCATCGTCCTGAAGCACAGAGGTTGCCTGTTCAATCCCCAGTCAGGGCATACACAGGAACAACTTGATGTTCCTGTCTCTCTTCTGCCCTCTCCCTCCCTCTCTCTAAAATCAGTAAAATAAATATTTTTTAAAAATTGTAACTTGCAGAGAAAAACTAACGTCAGATTTGAGATCAGCACACTTGAACCAGGTAAGAACAAGTGTTTTTGTGGATGCAACTAAAATTTTGTTCCCCAGTGGAATCAATGCTTCTCATCTCTCTCCCTTCCTGTCTATCTGTGCCTCTCTCTCTGTCTTTCTCTTTGTCTCTGTCAAAAAAAAAGAATTATCTTTCTTAAATTGTGACAAAAGTATCTGAAGTTATATTGGTGTTTATTTTTTATACACTGAACTTCCGTGCCAAGAGAATTTAAGGGCCATGGAGCAGAGAGCTTGTGTCTGGCTATATATCCAATGCTTAGAAAAATGCCTGGTACCTAAAATATGTATATTTGTTGAATGAATGAATGCATGGATGGATGATGGGTGGATGGATGGATGAATGTATGGGTGATGGATAGATAATGGATAAATGGATGGATGGATGGGTGATGGATAGATAATGGATAAATGAATGGATGGATGGATGGGTGATGGATAGATAATGGATAAATGGATGGATGGATGGATGGATGATGGATAGATAATGGATAAATGGATGGATGGATGAGGGATGGATGGATGGGTGGATAAATGATGGAAGAGACATAGCTGAGAGCTGAATGGGAAGGAGGAATTCAAGCTGACTCAGAAATTCTTATCTAAGGAGATTAATGTGCTGGATGGAGGTGCCAGTCACCATGATGGATTCTCAGGAAGGAAAGTGGGTTATGAAGAACAAGTGCTTTCAACAATAGTGAATGTGAAGTGCTGGCTGAACATTCTGGGGTGTGGGTGGGCAGGGGTTTTTCCTGTAGACAATGAGACAATAGTAACCAATGTTACTGAATGTTAGCCAGAGATGTGCTAACTGATGTCCCCCAATTTTTCTTCTAGTTTCTTCACCCGATGGCCCATCCTCACTGGGGAGCCAGTCAGCATGTTCTCTGGAAGTCTTTCCTGGAACTCTAAGAAAAGGTGAGCCATGAGCCTTGTACCTCTTAGAATGCACTAAGTACCACATATCAAACTATCCAACTGGGAATAGATGACACAAAAACAGGCACTTATTTTACATCTGCATATAACAAGAAATCTTAGGGTGGGTGACTGGATTAACAACAACATCAAGGTCCTAAGTTCTTCCTATGCTTCAATTCTTTCTTTCCCCCTATATTTTAAGTCTATCAACCTCCCTTATGTCAGCCTTTTGTCCTGTGACTTGCCATCTCATGGTTGCAAGATGGAGACCAAACCATCTCACACAAAATAATTCTTTTTTTTTAAGGATTTTATTAGCCTGACCTGTGGTGGCGCAGTGGATAAAGCGTCAACCTGGAATGCTGAGGTCGCCGGTTCGAAACCCTGAGCTTGCCTGGTCAAGGCACATATGGGAGTTGATGCTTCCTGCTCCTCCCTCCCCTTTCTGTCTCTCTTCTCTCTAAAATGAATGAATGAATTAATTAATTAATTAAAAATATTTAAAAGCTTTCTTTAAGAAAAATATTTTTTTTATTTATTTTTAGAGAGGGGAGAGAAACAGAAAGGGGGGGGGGAGATGCAGGAAGCATCAACTCCTATATGTGCCTTGACCAGGCAAGCCCAGGGTTTCGAACCGCGACCTCAGCAGTCCAGGTGAATGCTTTATCTACGGCACCACCACAGGTCAGGCCTAAAAGAATTCTTAGCAGGAACAAAAGGAGACAAAAGGTTTTCTTCTTCGATAGCCTGTCATTTTATCCAGGAATAAAATTATTTCAATAAACTTCTTCCCCGGAGTGTTTATAATTCTGGATCAAGACCAGGCACATGACCAACCCCACAGCAGCCACTGAAAAAGGGGAATGAGATACTCGTGGCTGGTTTATCAAAACCAACATTCATCCCCCCCCCCCCCCCCCCCCGGCATCTGAAGGAACAACGTTTACTGGAATCGAGGGATCAACACCTCCTTACCCAGATAGACTCAGGATTGTTGGCAAGGAAGAAACAGGAGTATGATCTCTTGGGTAGACAGCAACACCATCAACAATAACACACGATCCTGGACACTCTTTCAAGGGTATTCAAATGCATTGGACATGCCCTGGCTGTGTAGCTCGGTTGGTTGGAGCATCGTCCCAGTACCCCGACTTTGTGGGTATGATCTGGGGCCAGGTCTGAGAAGATCTTTATAAGGGAGGATGTACCAAGGTTCTCAGGGTCCATCTAGAAAGCTGTTCCAAAGACATTGCAGGGCACGTAGCACTAGATCCTGCTGTGCTTTTAACTCCTGAATTCACAAAAGATTGCTGATGAATCTTCCACAAACTCTTCCTTCCTCTCCATTAGATCCTCGGGAAACCTATCGGGACCACGTCCGCAGGAAGTTCCGGCTGATGGAGGACCGCAATGCCCGCCTAGGGGAATGCGTCAACCTCAGCCACCGGTACACTCGGCTCCTCCTGGTGAAGGAACACTCCAATCCCAGGTGGGCCCAGCAGAAGCTGCTGGACACAGGCTGGGGACACGCGAGAACTGTAGGTCACCAGGCCAGCCTCATCCAGTTGGAGACCCTCTTTGAGCCGGACGAGGAGCGCCCGGAGCCTCCGCGCACTGTGGTTCTCCAGGGGGCTGCGGGGATGGGCAAGTCCATGCTGGTGCACAAGGTGATGTTGGACTGGGCCGACGGGAGGCTCTTCCAGGACCGGTTTGATTATCTTTTCTACATCAACTGCAGAGAGATGAACCAGAGCGCCCCGGAGCGGAGTGCACAAGACCTCATTTCCAGTTGCTGGCCTGAGCCCAGCGCGCCCCTCCACGAGCTCCTGAGAGTCCCGGAGCGCCTGCTTTTCATCATCGACGGCTTTGACAAACTCAAACCCTCCTTCCACGACCCTCAGGGCCCCTGGTGCCCCTGCTGGGAGGACAAACGGCCCACGGAGCTGCTCCTTAGCAGCCTGATTCGGAAGAAGCTGCTGCCTGGCTTGTCTTTGCTCATCACCACCAGGCCCACGGCTCTGGAGAAACTCCACCGCTGGCTGGAGCATCCCAGGCACGTGGAGATCCTGGGCTTCTCCGAGGCTGAGAGAGAGGAGTACTTCTACAAGTACTTCTACGACGCAGAGCAGGCCAGCCAGGTCTTCACCTTCGTGCGGGACAATGAGCCCCTCTTCACTCTGTGCTTTGTCCCTTTGGTGTGCTGGGTCGTCTGCACCTGCCTCAAGCAGCAGCTGGAGGAGGGGGGGTTCTTAAGACAGACGTCCAGGACCACGACAGCCGTGTACATGCTCTACCTCCTGAGCCTGATGCAACCCAAGCCGGGGTCCCCGACCCTCCAGGCCCTGCCCAACCAGAAAGGGCTGTGCTCTCTGGCAGCCCACGGCCTCTGGAATCAGAAGATTCTGTTCGAGGAACAGGATCTTCGGAAGCATGGCCTGGATGGGGCGGACGTCTCTTCGTTCCTCAACATGAACATCTTCCAGAAGGACATCAACTGCGAAAAGTTCTACAGCTTCATCCACCTGAGTTTCCAGGAGTTCTTTGCGGCCATGTACTACATCCTGGACGGCGGGGACAGCAGGTCCAACCCAGACCAGAACCTCACGAGGTTACTGACTGAGTATGGGTTTTCGGAAACGAGCTTCTTAGCTCTCACTGTCCGTTTCCTGTTTGGACTCCTAAATGAGGAGACGAGGAGCTACCTGGAGAAGACTCTCTGCTGGAAGGTCTCGCCACGCATCAAGGTGGAACTGTTGGAGTGGATCCAAAGCAGAGCTCTGAGCGTGGGCTCTACCTTGCAGCAGGGCTCCCTGGAGCTCCTCGGCTGTCTGTATGAGATCCAAGAGGAGGAATTCATCCAACAGGCCCTCAGCCACTTCCAAGTGGTCGTGGTCAGCCACATCACCACCAAGATGGAACATATGGTGGCCTCCTTCTGTGTGAAGCATTGCAGGAGCGCCCTGGTGCTGCACCTGCACGGGACTGCCTACAGTGCGAACGAGGAGGACAGGACAAAAGGGACTTCAGGGCCCCAGACGCTATCGGCACAGTCGTAAGTATCTTCCGAGCCTGTGGTCCAAGCTCATGCTCCAAAGCAAGTTCATGTTTTCAGCTGGGGGTGACTTTTGCTCCCAATCAAGGACATACTTGGCAATATCTGGAGAAATACTTGGTTGTCATAACGTGCCGAAATGGGAGGGGTACTACTTGCATTTAGTGGGTAGAGGATAGGGATGCTGCAAAAACATCCTCCTATGCACAGGACAGCCCCCACAACAAAGAATGATCTGGCCACCGAGTGTCAATAGTGTCCAGGTTGGTTTCCCCCTCTTAAACAATGCTCATTAGGATTAAGTTGGGGCCCATGTCAAGAAGAATATATTCAATCAAGAAATATTATCCAAGCCCTGGCCGGTTGGCTCAGTGGTAGAGCATCGGCCTGGCATGCAGAAGTCCCAGGTTCAATTCCCGGCCAGGGCACACAGGAGAATCGCCCATCTGCTTCTCCACCCCTCCCCCTCTCCTTCCTCTCTGTCTCTTTCTACCCCTCCCGCAGCCGAGGCTCCATTGGAGCAAAGATGGCCCAGGCACTGGGGATGGCTCCTTGGCCTCTGCCCCAGGCACTAGAGTGGCTCTGGTTGCAACAGAGCGACGCCCCGGAGGGGTAGAGCATCGCCCCCTGGTGGGCAGAGCGTCGCCCCTGGTGGGCGTGCCAGGTGGATCCCGGTCGGGCGCATGCGGGAGTCTGTCTGACTGTCTCCCCGTTTCCAGCTTCGGAAAAATACAAAAAATATATAAATACTATCCAGCCTCCAGCCTGGGCACACAGGAGAAGCACCCATCTGCTTCTCCCCCCTTCCCCCTCTCCTTTCTCTCTCTTTCTTCGTCTCCTGCAGCCAAGGCTCCATTGGAGCAAAGTTGGCCTGGGTGCTGAGGATGGCTCCATGGCCTCTGCCTCGGGTGCTAGAATGGCTCTGGTTGCAACAGAGCAACAGCCCAAATGGGCAGAGCATCGCCCCCTAGTGGGCTTTCTGGGTGGATCACGGTTGGACGCTTGCAGAAGTCTGTTTCTCTGCCTCCCTGCTTCTCACTTCAGAAAAATACAAAAAAAAAAAAAAGAAAGAAAGAAAGAAAGAAATATTATCAGCCTGACCAGGTGGTGGCACAGTGGATAGAGCATTGGACTGGGACGTGGAGGACCCAGGTTCAGAACCCCGAGGTCTCCAGCCTAAGCGCAGGCTCATTTGGTTTGAGCAACACTCATCAGCTTGAGCCCAAGGTCACTGGCTTGAGCAAGCGGTCACTTGGTCTGCTGTAGCCTCTCAGTCAAGGCACATATGAGAAAGCAATCAATGGACAACTAAGGTGTCACAAAGAATTGATGTTTCTCATCTTTTGCCCTTCCTGTCTTTCTGTCCCTATCTGTCCATCTCTCTATCTCTCTCTGTCACCAAAAAAAAAAAGAAAAGAAAAGAAAAAAAGAAAGAAATATTATCCAGGCACTTGTCCATCAATAAATGAATGGATAGCCTGACTGGGCGGTGCCGCAGTGGGATGTGTCACAGACTGGGATGCAGAGGACCCAGGTTTGAGACCCCGAGGTCACCAGCTTGAGTGCAGGCTCATCTGGTTTGAGCAAAGCTCACCAGCTTGGACCCAAGGTCGCTGGCTCGAGCAAGGAGTTATTTGGTCTGCTGCAGCCCCATGGTCAAAGCACATATGAGAAAGCAATCAATGAACAACTAAGGTGTCATAACGAAAAACTGATGATTGATGCTTCTCATCTCTCTTCATTCCTGTCTGTCTGTCCCTGTCTATCCCTCTCTCTGACTCTCTCTCTGTCACTGTAAAAAATAATAATAAATAAATGAATGAATAGATACAGAAGAGGTGGTATGCGTATGTAATGAAATACTATACAACCATGAAAAAGATGAGATGTTACCATTTGTGTCAAGATAGGTGGATCTTGAGGGTATTATGCCAAGTGAAATAAGTCAGATAGAAAGGGACAAAAGTCATATGCTTTCACTCATATGTGGGATATAAAACCAAAAGGTAACAAACAAACAAAACAAAAACAAACTCATAAATACAGACAATAGTATGGTGGTCACCAGAGGGAAAGACGGATGGAGGGGAAAACAAAATGAGTAAAGGGGTTCAAGTATATGGTGATGGATGGAAACTAGATTTCTGGTGGCGATGACCCAATAGAATATGCAGGTATTGAATTATAATGTTGTACACCTGAAACTTGTATAATATTAACCAATGTTGCCTCGATACAAAAAATATTGTCTTTAAGATGAAATTCACCTCCCAATCCCTGGACCAAGGATTTAAGTCTGGTGTCTACTTCTTAGCAGCTATGTAACTTTGGGCAAGTAACACAGGGTCATTCAGAAGATAAATTAAAATGAAGATGACAGAATGCTTTATAAATTGTGAAGTGATAATCAAGTGTCAAATATCATCACTATAAAGAACTGGAAAAACTGGATTTGACCTGTCATTCTTTCACACAGACCCGAGAGGAACATTTTGCCGGATGCCTATAGCGAACAGCTTGCCACCGCTCTGAGCACCAATCCGAATCTGGTGGAGTTGGCCCTGAACCACAATGCCTTGGGAGGCCGGGGCGTGAAGCTGCTGTGTCAGGGGCTCAGACACTCCAACTGCAAACTTCAGAACCTCAGGTGAGTCTTGGCTGATCTGGGAACTGCGGATGGTCCCACCACGCCCTCTATGGGGCTCAGTTGGATAAAACGTCATCCCAATACACCGAAGTTATGGGTTCTTTCTCAGTCAAGGTCATACAAGAATTAACCAGTGAGCCTGGCCAGGTGGTGGTGCAGTGGATAGAGCATCAGACTAGGATGCAGGGGACCCAGGTTTGAGACCTCCAGGCCTCTGGCTGGAGCGCAGCTCACCAGCTTGAGCGTGGGGTTGCTGGCTTGAGCCAATGATCCCATAGTTGCTGGCTTGAAGCCCAAGGTCTCTGGCTTAAGCAAAGGGTCACTGGCTCTGCCCCACCTCTATCAAGGCACATATGAGAAAGCAATCAATGAACAACTAAGGTGCCACAACAAAGAATTGAAGCTTCTCATCTCCCTCCCTTCAGTCTGTCTGTCTCTATCTGTCCCTCTCTCTGTCTCTGTCACAAAAAAATAAAAAAAAAGAATTAACCAATGAATGGATCATTAAGTTGAACAACAAATCAATGTCTCTTTTCTCTCTCTCTTCCTTCCTCTCTCTCTAAGATCAATTAATTTTTTAGAAAAAGTTTAAGTAGAATGGTGATTTTCAGGGGCTGGAAAGAATGAGGCATAAGGAGTTATTTTTTTAATATTTTATTCATTAGAGAAGAGAGAAAGAGAGAGAGAGAGAAGGGGAGAGGAACAGGAAGCATCAACTCCCATGTGTGCCTGGACCAGGCAAGCCCAGAGTTTCAAACCAGCAACCTCAGTGTTCCAGGTCAACGCTTTATCCACTGCACCACCACAGACCAGGCCAGAAGTTGTTTTTAATATTTGTTATTGTTGTTGTTTATTGATGGATTTGAGAGAAATGTTCATTTGCTTTTCCACATAGTTGTGCATTTCTTTTTCTACTTTTTTTTTTTTTTTTTTTTTTTTGAGAGAGAGAGAGAGAGATAGGAAGGGAGAGAGATGAGAAACATCAACGCATAGTTGCACCCTGGCCAGATAGCTCAGTTGGTTAGAGCATCATCCCAAAATGCAGAGGTTGCCAGCTTGGTCCCCAGTCAGGACACATTCTCCTTTGTTCATCTCTTTCTCTCTCATTCTCCCTTCCTCTAAAATAACTTAAAAAAAAAAAAATCTTGTAGTTGCATCACTTTAGTTGTTCACTGATTGCTTCTCTTACGTGCCACCTAGGGTGGGGTAGGGGTGGAAGTCATGGTTCAAACTGAGCCAGTGACTTGTTGCACAAGCCAGCAATCTTGGGCTCAAGTCAAGGACCTTCCCACACTCAAGCTGGTGAGCCTGCACTCAAGCCAGGTGAGCCCACGCTCAAGCTAGGAACCCAGAGTTTTGAACCTGGTACCTCAGCCTCTCAGGTCGACGCTTTATCCATTGTACCACTGCTGGGGAGGCTCATTGATGGCTTCTTGTCTGTGCCCTGACCAGGGATCAAATCCGCAGCCTTGGCGTATGGGAATGATGTTCTAACCAACTGAGCTCCAGCCAGGGAGGCATGGGGAGATAAGGAGTTATTATTTGGAATGATGAAAGCATTCTGGACTGAGTAGAAAGTACAGTGTGTCCGTAAAGTCACATACCTATTCAGTGCAGTTCGATGTGGGCTCACGCACAGATTTTTTAGGGCTCCTTAGGTAGCTATCCCGTATAGCCTCTACAGACTCGTCACTGACTGATGGCCTACCAGAACGGGGTTTCTCCATCAAACTGCCGGTTTCCTTCAACTCCTTATCCTACCAAGTAATGTTAATTCTATGTGGTGGTGCTTTGTTATAAACGCGCCGATATTCACATTGCACTTGGTCACGGATTCGAATTTAGAAAGCCACAGAATACACTGAACTTTCCTCTGTACCGTCCACATCTCGACTGGCATGGCCATGGGCTGCTCCGCTGTATACACAGTGTTAGTCATCATCTGCGTATGCGCACATGCTGCCGCATCGTCCTACAGAAACTAGGAGGGTTTTCCTTCTCCTTTTTTTTTTTATTTCTCCAACTTTATTCGATTGTTTGACTCTATCAAAGAACTACCATGAATATGCTTAGGGTTTTCCTTTTATTTGGTGCAGATTTCACATTTCTATCGTCTTTTGTTGCTTTCCTGTGACCAGTCAAAAGTGCACCATGACTTTACGGACACACTGTATATAACCATATTATTTTATTTATTTATTTATTTAGAGAGAGAGAGAGAGAGAGAAGGGATGGGGGAAGACAGCAAGAAGCATCAACTTGTAGTAGTTGCTTCTCATATTATTAGTCTTGACAGGCAAGCCCAGGGTTTTGAACCTGTGACTTCAGCGTTCTAGGTTGAAGCTTAATCCGCTATGGTGCCACAGGTCAGGCAGTATATAACTTTATTTTAAAAAGAAAAAAGAGTGGCCTGACCTGTGGTGGCTCAGTGGATAAAGCATCGACCTGGAAATGCTGAGGTCCCCGGTTCAAAACCCTGGGCTTGCCTGGTCAAGGCACATATGGGAGTTGATGCTTCCTGCTCCTCCCCCTTGCCATTTAAAGTTCTCTCTCTCTCTCTCTCCCTCTCTCTCTCCTTTCTAAAATGAATAAATAAAATAAAAATAAATATTTTTTTTAAAATGTAAAAAAAAAAAAAGAGCCTGACCAGGCGGTGACGCAGTGGATAGAGCGTCGGACTGGGATGCAGAGGACCCAGGTTCAAGACCCCGAGGTCGCCAGCTTGAGCGCGGGCTCATCTGGTTTGAGAAAAAGCCCACCAGCTTGAACCCAAGGTCGCTGGCTCCAGCAAGGGGTTACTTGGTCTGCTGAAGGCCCGTGGTCAAGGCACATATGAGAAATCAGTCAATGAACAACTAAGGTGTTGCAACACACAATGAAAAACTAATGATTGATGCTTCTCATCTCTCTTTGCTCCTGTCTGTCTGTCCCTGTATATCCCTCTCTCTGACTCACTCTCTGTCTCTGTAAAAAATAAATAAAAATAAATAAAATTTAAAAAAATAAAAATAAAAATAAAAAAAGAAGAAAAAAGAAAAAGTTTCAAAGACAGATGATGGTGATGATTGTGCAACAACATAAATGTACCAAATGTTGCTAAACTGTACACTTAATTAAATGGTAAATTTTGTCTGACCTGTGGTGGCACAGTGGATAAAGGCATCAACCTGGAACACTGAGGTCACTGGTTCAAAACCCTGCACTTGTCTGGTCAAGCCACATATGGGAGTTGAAGCTTCCTGTTCCTTCCCCATTTCTCTCTCTCTCTCTCTCTCTCTCTCTCTCTCTCTCTCCTCTCTAAAATGTATAAATAAATAAATAAAAATTTTAAACAGGGTAAATTTCATGTTATGCTTTTAAGGCACAGTGGCCCTGCCAACCAACAAACGTGACCCAGTGAGCACCTTGGGAGCTGCTTGGGACATGGTACATTTTTCTCATAGTGGTGGAGAAAAATAAATAAAGTGGAGCAGAGTGGGTGTGAAGGGTCTTGAATTCCTCTCTTTTATTTATTTTTTATATTTTTTGTGACAGAGACAGAGAAAGACAGATAGTAACAGACAGACAGGAAGGGAGACAGATGAGAAGCATCAATTCTTCATTGTGGCACCTAAGTTGTTCATTGAGTGCTTTCTCATATGTGCCTTGACTGGGGGTCTACAGCAGAGTGAGTGACCTGTTGCTCAAGCCAGTGACCTTGGGCTCAAGCTGGTGAGCTGTGGGCTCAAGTGACCTCAGGGTTTCAAACCTGGGTCCTCCGCATTCCAGTCCAATGCTCAATCCACTTCGCCACAGCCTGCTCAGGCTTGAATTCCTGACTTAAGGGCAACCTCTATAAAAGCATTTTCTTAACTGCAAAGCACCAAAAACATCTTATACTATTCTTGTTGCTTTGATTATTTTATTGATTCAGCTATAATTCATATACCAGGCAACTGAGTCATTTTTCTTTTTTGAGTATATTGCACAAAACTGTGGAAAACATCACTATGGTCTAATGGCAGAACATTTTCGTCAAACCAAGAAGTAGCACCCTATGCATTAGCTCTGATCCTCCTTCCCTCAGCTCCTGGACCAGTAATCTCCTTTCTTTGATTTTAGAAAAAGGGAAAAATAGACCAACAAAAAAGGAGGGAGAGGGCCCTGGCCAGGTAGTTGAGTTGGTTAGAGTGTCATCCTGATGCATTAAAACTGCTAATCCTAGGCCCTGGCCGGTTGGCTCAGTGGTAGAGTGTCAGCCTGGTGTGTGGAAGTCCTGGGTTTGATTCCTGGTCTGGGCATACAGGAGAAGCACCCATCTGCTTCTCCACCCTTCCCCCTCTCCTTTCTCTCTATCTCTCTCTTCCTCTCCTGTAGCCAGGGCTCCATTGAAGCAAAGTTGACCCGGGCACTGAGGATGGCTCCGTGGCCTCTGCTTCAGGCGCTAGAATGGCTCTGGTTGTAACGGAGCAACATCCCAGATGAGCAGAGCATCCCCCATAGTGGGCATGCCGGGTGGGTCCCGGTCGGGCGCATGCGAGAGTTTGTCTCTCTGCCTCCTTGCTTCTCACTTCAGAAAAAGAGAAAAACAAACACCAACAACAAAAAAACCTGCTGATCCTATTCTCCATCAGGGCACATATGAGAATCAACCAATGAATACATTAATGAGTGGAATAACAGATCGATGTTTCTCTCTCTCTCTCTCTCAAATAAAAATAAAGTTTTTTAAAGGAGGGAGAGAAAGGGTAAGGGACAGAACCCACAAAAGGACCACAGAGGAAATGACCTGGCTCTCTTCTCCTCTCCGTCCCAGGCTGAAGAGGTGCCAGGTGTCCAGCTCTGCCTGCCAGGACCTCTCTGCGGCTCTGACAGGCAGTAAGAGTTTGATGCGGATGGACCTAAGCGGAAATGGCCTCGGGCTGCCGGGCATGCAGCTGCTCTGTGAGGGGCTGCGGCACCCCCATTGCCGGCTGCAGATGATCCAGTGAGTCCGTATCCCCAGAGCAAGCTCTTAATCTGTGTGGCCTTCCTGGCTTAAAGCACCTCCCCAAATGCTGAGGATCCCCAAGTCTCTACCTGGAAATTAGGGTTGCCCTTTGATACATGACCTTAGACCCATGACCTGGACTCCATGCACTTCATAGAATTTCTTTCTGGTTTCCTTTAACCCCACTATTTCCACATGGCAAGGAGTCCCTGCGTCCACCGGCCCACCCGGTACCCACACCTGTCCTGGATTCCCAGTACCCTGGAGCTCCCTGCACCGAGCCTTGTTAGTTGTGCAGTGTCCTTTTCCTGCAACTGCACTGTGCCAGAAAAGTTACCCTGTTTTCCACTTGTTTGTCTTCCTTTTTTTTTTCTTTTTGTATTTTTCTGAAGCTGGAAACAGGGAGAGACAGTCAGACAGACTCCCGCATGCACCCAACCGGGATCCATCCGGCACGCCCACCATGGGGCGACGCTCTGCCCACCAGGGGTGACGCTCTGCCCCTCCGGGCGTCGCTCTGCAGCGACCAGAGCCACTCTAGCTCCTGGGGCAGCGGCCAAGGAGCCATCCCCAGCGCCCGGGCCATCTTTGCTCCAATGGAGCCTTGGCTGCGGGAGGGGAAGAGAGAGACAGAGAGGAAGGAGGGGTGGGGGGTGGAGAAGCAAATGGGCGCTTCTCCTATGTGCCCTGGCCGGGAATCGAACCCGGGTCCCTCGCACGCCAGGCCGTCGCTCTACCGCTGAGCCAACCGGCCAGGGCCTTGTTTGTCTTCTTTACGACTCACAGCAAACACTTTCACTTCTGACACTTTCAGTCTCCAAATGCCTAGTGGTTTCCCGCGTCCCCCCTGCCCACCACCAGCACCACCACTACCAAGCAATTCTCTGTCTCTACCAGCTAGGTGTCCTACAATTTCATTCTGACACTATCTACCTGGAAAGAGTGCCGGACCCTACAAGAGTTCAGTCCCACCAGACGGCCCCGACTTGAGATGTCAATTACAAGTCCAGACTGTTCCCTGTGCTTCTGACCAACAGGCTATAAATTGGAGGTTACCATGACCCCCTCCTTGGGTCCAATAAATTTGCTAGAGTGGCTCATAGAACTCCAGAATACACTTACATTTACCATTTTATTTAAGGATGTGTATAAAAGATACAAATGAACAGACACATAGGACAGGGTCTGGGAAGGTCCCAAGTGCAGGAGTTCCTATCTCTGTGGATTTGGGGTGCATCACCCTCCTGGTGTGGGCATGTTCACCAACCGAGAAGTTCTCTGAGCCCTATCCTAGTAGGATCTTATGGAGACCTCATCAACTACGCATGGTCAATTATTATTAAGTCCATTTCCAACCCACCTCCTCTCTTGGAGGATGGGGGTGGAGTCCCCAACTTCTATTCACAGCCAGTCCCACTCAGGAACCCACCCTGAGTCACCTCATTACAACAAAAGACACTGCTATCACCTAGGAAATTCCAAGAGATTTAGAAACTCTGTTGAGAACCAGGGTCTAAGACCACATATTAGAACAAAGGGTGTTCCCAGTCCTCTTATCACTTGGGAAATGACAAAGGATTATGAGCTCTGTGCCAAGAACTGAGGGCAAAGACCAATGTCACAACCACTGTCATTCTGTTCCTCTGCTGAACTCCTATGTAGCCTTCGAAAACCAGCTTGAAGTCTCCAAAGAGCCTTTCCTATCTGCTGGGTTCGGTGGACCTTTCGCCATGATGGTTTTGATACCAGTTCGCTCACAATGACTGAGCATGTGCCATGCCCGGCCCCCCATCCTCCGCCATTAGTAATCCTCACCACAGCCCTGGGGGGTCAGCACCGTTATTACCCTTATTTTAGAGTCAATGAACCTGAGTGACAGCCTCCCATGTAACCTCCATTTGAGACTTGATAAAAACTTGCTTGAGGTCCCAGGGTTACTGGGTGGTGGTTATGGAAGCAAATACAGGTCACTGAGCTCTGGAGACCCCACACTGAACTGTCATGCAACACAACTTCCATGGCAGCATCAACAGGGGACTGTCATTGCTCGCCCCCTTTGTCTTGTGAGACAGGACACTGCTGGCTGAAAATGATGACGTCTTGTTCATCTCTGTAGCTTCAGTGACATGTGTGGGCTCCTGGTGGGTAACTAAATGGGCCAGGGGATGAGCCGGAAAAGCAAGATGGCGCCCTCAGCAATGTTTTTCTCCTCTTTTTTTTTTTTTTTTTTTTTTTTTTTTTTTTTGTATTTTTCTGAAGCTGGAAACGGGGAGAGACAGTCAGACAGACTCCCGCATGCGCCCGACCGGGATCCACCCGGCACGCCCACCAGGGGTGACGCTCTGCCCACCAGGGGGCGATGCTCTGCCCCTCCGGGGCGTCACTCTGCCGAGACCAGAGCCACTCTAGCGCCTGGGGCAGAGGCCAAGGAGCCATCCCCAGCGCCCGGGCCATCTTTTGCTCCAATGGAGCCTTGGCTGCGAGAGGGGAAGAGAGAGACAGAGAGGAAGGAGGGGGTGGGGGTAAAGAAGCAAATGGGTGCTTCTCCTATGTGCCCTGGCCAGGAATCGAACCTGGGTCCCCCGCGCGCCAGGCCGACGCTCTACCACTGAGCCAACTGGCCAGGGCCTGTTTTTCTCCTCTTGAGGTTGAGGAAGTGTCAGCTGGAGGCTGGAGCCTGCCAGGAGATGGCCTTGGTGCTCAGCATCAACCGACACCTGGTGGAGCTGGACCTGTCAGGAAATGCGCTGGGGGACACTGGCCTGAGGCTGCTGTGCAAAGGCCTCAGGCACCTGGCCTGCAGACTGCGGATATTGTGGTGAGTTCTCTGCGGGGCCATTGTGTGTGTGTGTGTGTGTGTGTGTGTGTGTGTGTGTGTGTGTGTGTGACAGAGACAAAGAGAGAAACAGATAAAAACAGACAGACAGGAAGGGAGAGAGATGAGAAGCATCAATTCTTTGTTGCAGCACCTTAGTTGTTCATTGATTGCTTTCTTATATGTGCCTTGACCAGGGGGCTGCAGCAGACCAAGTGACCCCTTGCTCAAGCCGGCAACCTATGGGTTTCGAACCTGGGTCCTCTGCGTCCCAGTCTGATGCTCTATCCACTGTGCCACCACCTGGTCAGGCTCCATGGAGGCCATCTTAAAAGGCAAAGCTCCTCACACTGGATGATGGTAGAAAAATGTACCCACTACGTGTCCACCCGGGTTCATAGCAACATTATTTGCAGTGGGCAAGACGTGAAAACAACTCAGATGTCCCCTCATCACAGGGGAAATGGATAAACAAAATGTGGTGTAGACATACAATGGAATTATTCAGCCTGAAAAAAAGGAATGAAATTCTGTTACATGCTACCAAGTAGATGAAACTGGAAGACATTGTACTAAAGAAAATGTCAAGCCTGACCAGGTGGTGGGGCAGTGGGTAGAGCGTTGGACTGAGATGTGGAGGACCCAGGTTCGAGACCCCAAGGTCGCTAACTTGAGCATGGGCTCATCTGGTTTGAGCAAGGTTCACCAGCTTGAGACCAAGGTCGCTGGCTCGAGCAAGGGGTCACTCGGTCTGCTGTAGCCCCCTGGTCAAGGCACATATGAGCTATCAATCAATGAACAACTAAGGAGTCGCAACAAAGAATTGATGTTTCTCATCTCTCTCCCTTCCTGTCTGTCTGTCCCTATCTGTCGCTCTTTCTGACTCTCTCTGTCTCTGCCACAAAAAAAAAGGAAAAAAAAAAAAAAAAAAAAAAGAAAATGTCAATTAAAAAAAAGATGATATAATTCCACTTGTTTGACCTGTGGTGGTGCAGTGGATAAAGCAGCAACCTAGAATGCTGAGGTCACCAGTTTGGAGCCCTGGGCTTGCTTGGTCATATACATACATGCATACATTCTTTGCACATACAAGAAGCAACTACTACAAGTTGATGCTTCCTGCTTCTCCCCCCTTTTACTCCCCTCTTTCTTCCTCTTTCTAAAAATCAATAAAATAAATAAATAAAATAAAAATAAGAAGATTATATAATTCCACTTATGCCTAACCAGGCGGAGGCACAGTGGAATGAACATAGACCTGGGTTGCTGAGGAACCAGGTTCAAAACCCCAAGGTCACCAGTTTGAGCACAGGCTCACCAGCTTGAGTGCTGGGTCATTGGCTTGAGCATGCGATCACAGACATGACCCCAAGGTCAATGGCTTGAACAAGTGATCACAGGCTCAGCTGGAGCCCCCAGGTCAAGGCATGTATGAGAAAGCAATCAATGAACAACTAAGGTGCCACTACTATGAGTTGATGCTTCTAATCTCTCTCTCTTCCTGTCTCTCTGTCCCTGTCTGTCCTTCTATCTCTCTCTTTCTCTCTCTCTCTCTCTAAAAAAATACAAAACAAACAATTCCAGTGCCATGAGGACTTTTCCTGGATGTGGACTTTTCCTGGATTCCTGCTCCTTGTGACAGCTCCTAACAGACTGAACTGGGGTTGGGTTGCATTTTTCAGGGATTTGGCATGGTGTTGGGGCCAGTTTGGACTTGGTGAACATGTTAAGGGCACTACTCTTTTATGGATTCTTGCTGTATTGGCCAAGAGTTTGCTTAAAGGCTTTAATCACTGTAAAAAAAAAAGAATAGAAGACTAGATAAAGAATATGTGGCACATATTCACCATGGTATACTATTCAGCCATAAAAAATGATGACATTGGATCACTTACAACAAAATGGTGGGATCTTGATAACATTATACGGAGTGAAATAAGTAAATCAGAAAAAAAAAATACAAAACAAGCCTGACCAGGCGGTGGCACAGTGGATAGAGCATCCGACTAGGATGCGGACAACCCAGGTTTGAGACCCCGAGGTCACCAGCTTGAGCGTGGGCTCATCTGGTTTGAGCAAAGCTCACCAGCTTCTACCCAAGGTTGCTGGCTCGAGCAAGGGGTTACTCGGTCTGCTGAAGCCCCACAGTCAAGGCACATATGAGAAAGCAATCAATGAACAACTAAGGTGTCGCAATGGAAAACTGATGATTGATACTTCTCATCTCTCTCCATTCCTGTCTGTCTGTCCCTGTCTATCCCTCTCTCTGACTCTCTCTCTATCCCTGAAAAAAATAATAATAATAATGCTATGAGCATGGGTATACAAATATTTCTTGGAGCCCCTACATTCTGTTGGTTGTGTAACCAGAGTGGAATTGATAAATCATATGGTTATTTTAATTTATAGAGGAATCACCATATTGTTTTCCATAGTGGCTGAACTATTTTCCATCCCCACCAACAGTGCACAAAGATTCCAGTTTCTCCACATCCTTGTCAGCACTTGTTATTTTTGTGGGTTTTATTTTTGGTTTTGTCTTCTTCTTATTTTTTTTTAAGGTTTTTTTTTTTTTTTACAAAGACAGAGAGAGAGTCAGAGAGAGGATAGATAGGGACAGACAGACAGGAACGAAGAGAGATGAGAAGTATCAATCATCAGTTTTTCGTTGCGACACCTTAGTTGTTCATTGATTGCTTTCTCATATGTGCTTTGACCATTGGCCTTCAGCAGACTGAGTAACCCCCTGCTTGAGCCAGAGACCTTGGGTCCAAGCTGGTGAGCTTTGCTCAAACCAGATGAGCCTGTGCTCAAGCTGGCGACCTCAGGGGTCTCAAACCTGGGTCCTCCACGTCCCAGTCCAATGCTCTATCCACTGCGCCACCACCTGGTTAGGCCTTTTTTTTTTTAATTTTTTTTTTTATTTTTATTTTACAGAGACAGAGAGTGAGTCAGAGAGAGGGATAGACAGGGACAGACAGACAGGAACGGAGAGAGATGAGAAGCATCAAGCATTAGTTTTTCATTGTGTATTGCAACACCTTAGTTGTTCATTGATTGCTTTCTCATATGTGCCTTGACTGCGGGCCTTCAGCAGACCGAGTAACTCCTTGCTGGAGCCAGCGACCTTGGGTTCAAGCTGGTGAGCTTTTCCTCAAACCAGATGAGCCCGCACTGAAGCTGGCGACCTCGGGGTCTCGAACCTGGGTCCTCCGCATCCCAGTCCGACGCTCTATCCACTGCACCACTGCCTGGTCAGGCTATTTTTTTTTTTAGTTATAGCCATTCTAATGGATATGCGGTGGTATCTCACTGTAGTTTTGATTTGCAGTTACAGAATGATTAGTGATGTTTAATATCTTTTCATGTGACTTGTGGTTATTTGTGTGTCTTTGGAAAATTGTTTATTCAAGGCCGTTGCCCATTTATTTTTAAATATATGTTGAATAGGTTAAAGATTTGTCACCTCACTGCTGCAGCCTGTGAAGACCTGGCCTCCACTCTCACTGTGAACCAGAGCCTGATGGAGCTGGACCTCAGCCTGAATGACCTGGGGGACCCCGGGGTGCTCCTGCTGTGTGAGGGCCTTCGGCATCCCCAGTGCAAACTCCAGACCCTCCGGTGAGTCCCCCTGGACTCACCGTCATAGGAGTCCAAACTCCTAATCCTTTCCCTTCTATCTGGGCTCACTGGGGCCACACTTCCTCCCCGATTATCCTAACCTCTAGCTCCATCTGCCTCCTCCCAAATATTTTTCTGCCACAGGGCTTTTGCATCAGCAATTCTTTCTTCCTGGAATTCCATTCTGCTGTGCTGTTCCTTGTTTTACCATAATAACATCTGTTTTATCTGTTAAGACTCAAAATAAGTGCTTCTTTCCCATGGACACTTGCCCTAACCCCTCAATAAGGTCTGGGTTCCTAGTTTGTTTATGGGGGAAGGGAGGTTCCTAGTTATAATGCTATTTGACTTTATGCTTGCCTCAGCACCCCTTACCCAAATTTGTCATTGTATGAGTGTGGTATTGCAAAAGTGCAGGGGCTGTGGCAACTTTCTATTCCCATGGCTGTTACAAGACCTGCCTCAGAGGTGTTTAAAAATACATATTTGTTTTATACCAGAGACCAAAACACAAAGATTTTTAAGGGAGTGAACAGATGAATAAACAAATGAACAGACAGAAAGTGCAGCAAGGCTGTTTATTTTCAGAAAATGCATTTTTTCTGTAGTCCCAAAGGAGAGTCAATTATTTTTTTCTTTCCCACAGTAGTATCCTCAGTTATCTCATATTATTCATGCTGAAAGACTTTTCTTCTCTCTTGAGACACTGAGCTGTATTGTGGCGTCTGTGACTTTTTTTTTTTTTTTTTTGTATTTTTCTGAAGTTGGAAACGGGGAAGCAGACAGACTCCCACATGCACCTGACCGCGATCCACCCAGCACACCCACCAGGGGGCGATGCTCTGCCCATCTGGGGCGTTGCTCTGTTGCAACCAGAACCATTCTAGTGCCTGAGGCAGAGGCCACAAAGCCATCCTCAGCTCCCGGGCCAACTTTTGCTCCAATGGAGCCTTGGCTGCGGGAGGGGAAGAGAGAGACAGAGAGGAAGGAGAGGGGGGGTGGAGAAGCAGATGGGTGCTTCTCCTGTGTGCCCTGGCCAGGAATCGAACCCGGGTCTCCTGCACGCCAGGTCAATGCTCTACCACTGAGCCAACCAGCCAGGGCTCTGTGGCTTTTTTTTTAGGTGGCTTTTTTTATGTTCAGAGAATTAGATAAATCTGCTCTATTTCTTCACACTCTTCTCTCTACTGTACCTCTTGAACTTCAAATGCACACAGTGAGAATATTTAGAATTCTTTTTATTTATTTATTTATTTATTTAAGCCAGAGAAGAAGGGGGAGGAGAGAGAGAGAAAGAGAGAAAGATACAGGAATACCAACCTGTTCCTGTAGGTGCCCTGACCGGGGATCAAACCGACAACCTCTATGTGTGCTTCAGTCTGATGCTCTAACCAACTGACCTATCCAGCTAGGGCTATAATTCTTTTTTGTTTTTTTTAAGCATGAAAGACAGACAGACAGAGACAGGGACAGACAGACAGGAAGGGAGAGAGCTGAGAAAATCAACTCTTTGTTGAGGCATCTTAGTTTTTCATTGATTACTTTCTCATATATGCCTTGACGGGGGGGGGGGGGCTGCAGCAGAGCCAGTGACCCTCTGCTCAAGCCAGCAACCTTGGGCTTAAGCCAGTTACCTTGAGCTTCAAGCCAGTGATCTCTGGGCTCAAACCAGAGACCATGGGGTCATGTCTATGATCCCACGCTCAAGCCGGTGACCCCATGCTTAATCTGGTAAACCAGTAAGCCTGCGCTCAAGCAGCAACCTTGGGGTTTGGAACCTGAGTCCTTAACATCCCAGGTGATGCTCTATGCACTGCGCCACCTCCGGTCAGGCTATTTATAATTCTTAGTTGGTATTATAATACAACTGTGGACCCGCACCTGCCTTTGTTTTATTCATATCCCCTTCATTGTCTTCCCTCAGTCTCATCTGTAAAATTATGTCTTGATTTGACATAAATGATTTATCTCATCAACCTCTCTCTCTCTTTTTATCCCCACTTACCTTTATACATTTAAGGTCTGTTTAATATGTTCATGCCGCCTGTGGATAGAGCATCGGACTGGGAAGCAGAGGACCCAAGTTCGAGACCCCGAGGTCGCCAGCTTGAGCGCGGGCTCATCTGGTTTGAGCAAAAAGCCTACTAGCTTGAACCTAAGGTCGCTGGGTCCAACAAGGGGTTACTCTGTCTGCTGAAGGCCCGCGGTCAAGGCACATATGAGAAAGCAATCAATGAACAACTAAGATGTTGCAACGCGCAATGAAAAACTGATGATTGATGCTTCTCATCTCTCTCTGTCCCTGTCTATCCCTCTCTCTGACTCATTCTCTGTCTCTGTAAAAAAAAAAAATGTTCATGCCAGTATAAGCATATCTAATTCACTCTTTGAAAGTGACCTATATGCCATTATCTGCAATATACCAAATGTTATTGATACGTCTCCCTATTCAGGCATTTGGGTGGTTTTCAACTCTTTGCTGTTATGTATAATGTTGTGATGTGTATTCCTGTGTCTCTCCTAACCTTTATAAGAGTCCACGAGGGGTAGAATTGCAGCATCAGACTGAATTTGCACACTCGATATCTCAAAAGAATTACCAGCCCCGGCAGGGGGCGCAGTGGACAGAGCATTCTCGGGAAGCGCTGAAGTGGCCGGCTCCATCCCTTGGGCACTGGCTCCACCCGGAGGTGGCTGGGTTCAGCCACCATCAGTATAGTGCCCATATGAGAAGCAGTTGATGGGTGCACAACAAAGTGGAACAAGGAGTTAATGCTTCTCTCCCTCTCGCTCCCTTCCTCTCTCTCTCAATGGGGGAATCAATCAATGGGGGAAAATAAGAATTCCAAATTGCTCTCTCAAAAGATCAAAGGTAAGACAGCTCCTGCTTCCTCCTCCTCCCCCCAACCACCCCATTATGGTTATTCAGCTTTTTTTTTTTTTTTTTTTACAGAGACAGAGAGAGAGTCAGAGAGAGGGATAGAGAGGGGACAGGAATGGAGAGAGATGAGAAGCATCAATCATCAGTTTTTTGTTGCGACACCTTAGTTGTTCATTGATTGCTTTCTCATTTGTGCCTTGACCACGGGCCTACAGCAGACCGAGTAACCCCTTGCTCCAGCCAGCGACCTTGGGTCCAAGCTGGCAAGCTTTGCTCAAATCAAATGAGCTCACGCCCAGGCTGGCAACGTCCGGGTCTCGAACCTGCGTCCCCTGCATCCCAGTCTGAGGCTCTATCCACTGCGCCACTGCCTGGTCAGGCATATTCAGCTTTCTATATTTAAAACTCTTGTGGGTGGGTCTGACCTGTGGTGGCGCAGTGGATAGAGCATTGACCTGGAACGCTGAGGTGCCCATTCAAAACCCTGCACTTGTCTGGACAAGGCACATATGGGAGTTGATGCTTCCTGCTCCTCCCCCTCTTCTCTCTCTCTCTCTCTCTGTCTCTCTTTCTCACTCTCTCTCCTCTCTAAAATGAGTAAATAAAAAAAATTTTTTTTTTTAACTTTAAAACTCTGGTGGGTGGGAAATGTTCTTATATTGTATTTTTCTCATATAATTAGTGAAGTTGAGTATCTCTTCATGTGCTTATCAGCTTCTTTTATTTCCTCATTTATTGACTTTAGAGAGAGAGACATTAACTTTTTTTTTTAATTTTTTTTAGTTTATTCATTTTTAGAGAGAAGAGAGAGGAGAGAGAGAGACAGGGGGGAGGAGCTAGAAGCATCAACTCCCATATGTGCCTTGACCAGGCAAGCCCAGGGTTTTGAACCGGCGACCTCAGCATTTCCAGGTCGACGCTTTATCCACTGCGCCACCACAGGTCAGGCGAGACATTAACTTTTTTGTTCCATTTATTTATGCATTCATTGAGGTTTTTTTAAATATTTATTTATTTATTAAGTATTGTAGCTAGAGAGAGAAATACACAGGGATAGACAAACAGAAAAGGAGAAAGGTGAGAAGCATCAACTCATAGTTGCAGCACCTTAGTTGTTCCTTGATTGCTTCTCATATGTGCCTTCACTGGGGGTCACTGGGGGTCACCAGCCGAGCCAGTGACCCCTTGCTTGAGCCAGAGACCTTGGATTTCAAGCCAGAGACCTTTGGGCTCAAGCCAGTGACCATGGGTCATGTCTATGACCCTACGCTCATGCTGGGTGAGCCTACACTCAAGCCAGTGACCTTTGGGTTTTAAACCTAGTTCCTCATTGTCCCAGGCCAATGCTCTATCCACTGCACCACCGCCTGGTCAGTCAAATATTTACTTATTTATTACCTTTAAATTTATTGATTGATTGATTGTAGAGAAAGAGAGGAAGAGAGACAGAGAAACAGAGAGAAAAACATTGATTTGTTGCTCCAGTCATTCTATTGCAGGAATCAAAGGAGGACAAAAACGCCCAGACAACTTGATGAAGGAAGTAGGATTTAATTAGCCAGAGGAGCAGCGTGACCTCCTAAAGAGGCAAGTCAAACACGTGCTCCCCAAAGTTAGATGTCTTACATCTTATATGCCCTTTACAGAACACAGGTTTACATGCAAGGGGCTCGTGATCCCCTGGTCTAGAGGTACACACGCCAATCACAGGACTGCAGGATGGTAGGAGGGTCAGGTGAGGTCAGAGAATAAGCATTGGAAATCGCCCATTAAGGTCTTAAAAACATTTTTTTTAAGATTTTTTTTTTTTCATTTTTTTTTTTTTTTCATTTTTCTGAAGCTAGAAATGGGGAGAGACAGTCAGACAGACTCCCGCATGCGCCCGACCGGGATTCACCCGGCACGCCCACCAGGGGCGATGCTCTGCCCACCAGGGGGCAATGCTCTGCCCATCCTGGGCGTCGCCATGTTGCGACCAGAGCCACTCTAGCGCCTGAGGCAGAGGCCACAGAGCCATCCCCAGCGCCCGGGCCATCTTTGCTCCAATGGAGCCTTGGCTGCAGGAGGGGAAGAGAGAGACAGAGAGGAAAGCGCGGCGGAGGGGTGGAGAAGCAAATGGGCGCTTCTCCTGTGTGCCCTGGCCGGGAATCGAACCCGGGTCCTCCGCACGCTAGGCCGACGCTCTACCGCTGAGCCAACCGGCCAGGGCGCCTTTTTTTTAAGATTTTATTTATTGACTTTACAGAGAGAGGGATGGAAGGTGAGAAGTATCAACTCATGGTTGCTTCATTTAGTTGTTCATTGCTTGTCGTATATGCCTTGACCAGGTAGCCCGGGGTTTTGAACCTGGGCCTCAGCAATTCCATGTCAAAGCTCTATCCACTGTGCCACCATAGGCCAGGCAAGGTCTTTAAAACTTTTAAGAAAAGGAGAGAGGAAGGGGTTTTTCAGATAAGTTCTATCTTCCTTTCTCAGTGTAGCAAGTTGCCCCATGCACCTTTTCAGAGAACTACAGGAAGCAGTTAACCCCTGCTGGCTCCCTTCCCCCTGCATTCTTCCTTTAATACTTTTTAGTAATAAAACCTCTCCATTAGCAAAATAATACCCCTTCCCAAGCAGGAAGGTAATTTGCAATTTCACTGACCACTTTTAGCTGGTGTTGCCTGGCCCTCCCTCATTGTAAATCACATGCAAGCATAAAAATTATATTTTACAAACTTAATTAGCCTGGTTCAGGAGGGCTTCCTTCCTTAATTCATGCATTCATTGGTGGCTCCCTGTATGTACCCTGACCAGGAATCAAACCTGTAATCTTGGGTGTATCAGGATGATGTTCTCATCAACTGTGCCACCCGGCCAGGACCCCTGCAAACGCATTTAGTTCAGATGAGGTCAGACTGGAGTAGGGCAGGACCCTAAGAAGGTGTCCTTACAAAAAAGGGATATTTGGACTCAGACGCACACATGAAAATGCCATGTGGAGGTGAAGGCAGAGACAACGGGACAACGTGACACTTTTACAAGCCAGGGAACGCCAAGTATCGCCAGCAAGCCCCCAGTAGCTGGGGAGAGGCCTAAAGCAGTCTTCCTCTCCTCCTTGGGAGGAGCCAGTTCTGCTGACACCCTGAACTTAGACTTCCAGCCTCCAGAGCTGAGAGACCATAAATATCCACTGTTTCCACCCCCGCCCCGCTCTGTGGTGCTTGTTAAAGCAGCCGTAGCCAAAGGATACACTTGGCTTGTACCCAATGTCCGATGGATATTAAATATTATTTTTTCTTAATACTATTTTTCCTGCCTGACTAGGCGATGGCGCAGTGGATAGAGCATCGGACTGGGATGTGGAGGATCCAGGTTCTAGACCCCGAGGTCGCCAGATTGAGAGTAGGCTCATCTGGTTTGAGCAAAGCTCACCAACTTGAACCCAAGGTCACTGGCTCAAGCAAGGGGTCATTTGGTCTGCTGTAGCCCCCTAGTCAAGGCACATATGAGAAATCAATCAATGAACAACTAAGGAGCCGCAAAAAAGAATTGATGTTTCTCATTTCTCTCCCTTCCTGTCTGTCCCTATCTGTCCCTCTCTCTGACTCTCTCCGTCTCTGCCACACACACACACAAAAATACTATTTTTCCTGTGTCCGTCCTTTTTTCCACCTTTTTAATTTTTAAAACATTTTTATTGATTGCCTGACCAGGTAGTGGCTCAGAGTCGAACTGGGATGTGGAGGACCCGGGTTCGAAACCCTGAGGTCGTTGACTTGAGTGCGGGCTCATCTGACCTGAGCACAGGCTTACCAGCTTGAGCTCAGGGTTGCTGGCTTGAGTTTGAGATCGTAGACATGACCCCATGGTCTCTAGCTTGAGCCCAAGGTCACTGGCTTGAGCTCTACTGTGCCACCCCCCAGTTAAGGCACATATGAGAAAGCAATCAGTGAATAGCTAAGGTGCTGCAACGAAGAATTGACGCTTCTCATCTCTCTCACTTCCTATCTGTCCCTATCTGACCCTCTCTCTGACTCTCTCTCTGTTTCTGTCAAAAAAAATTTTTTTTATTCATTAATTTTAGAGAGAGAAGAAAAGAGAAAGAGTGAGAGACAGGAACATCAAGGTGTTCCTGTTATGTGCCCTGACCGGTGATCGAACCAGCAACCTCTGTGCTTTGGGATGATGCTCCAACCAACCAAGCTATCTGGCCAGGGCTCCGCCTTTTTAAAAACATTTTTTTTTTTATTTATTCTTTTTAGAGAGGAGGGGGGAGGGGGAGAGAGAGAGAGAGAGAGAAGGGGGAGGAGCAGGAAGCATCAACTGCCATATGTGCTTTGACCAGGCAAGCCAGGGTTTTGAACCGGCAACCTCAGTGTTTCCAGGTTGACGCTTTATCCACTGCGCCACCACAGGTCAGGCTTAAAAACATTTTTTAAAATTAATTATTTATTTATTTTTAAGTGAGAGGCGGTGGGGAGATAGAGACACTCCCACATGCACCCCCACCAGGATCCACCTGTCAAGCTTCCTCTCAAGCCAATGCTCAAACCAACAGAGCTATCCTCAGTGCTGGAGGCCAATGCTCAAACTAATTAAGGCACTGGCTGCAGGAAGGGGAGAGGGAGGGGAAGAGAAGTAGAGGGTCGCTTCTCCTGTGTGCTCTGACCAGGAATTGAACCTGGGATGTCCACATGCTGGACTGATGCTCTACCACTGAGCCAACTGGCCAAGGCCTAAAAAATGTTTTTCATTGATCTGAAGGGGAGGGGGGAGAGAGAGAAAGGGGAAGAGAGAGAGAGAGAGGCATTAATATGTTCCATTTAGTAGTCTCCTTTAGTTGTGCACTCATTGATTACTTCTCCTGCATTCCCTGACTGGGAATGAAACTCACAACCTCAGTGCATGCTGGGACAATGCTATATTCACTGAGCCATCCAGCCAGAGCCACTTTTTTTTTTTCTAAATTTTTTCTTTTTTTCTTTCTTTCTTTATTTATTTATTCATTTTTAGAGGGGAGAGAGAGGAGAGAGAGAGAAGAGGGGAGGAGCTGGAAGCATCAACACCCATATGTGCCTTGACCAGGCAAGCCCAGGGTTTCGAACCGACAACCTCAGCATTTCCAGGTCAATGCTTTATCCACTGTGCCACCACAGGTCAGGCCAGAGCCACTTTTTTTTAACTTCTCCCTGCCTTCTATCTTCCTACCTGCTAGTTCCTTTCTTCCTTACCCTTGTTTTCTCTCTCAAGGGTAAATATGAAGTCTCTTTCTCCTCCATGAGCACAGTCAGCACAAAAGCTTTTCTAGGAGGCGTCGCTTGGAGCTGTCTCCGGAGATGTCAACACTGCTTTGTGCATCGTGTCTTCCCAGGTTAGGCATCAGCCGGCTCAGCTCTGCCGCCTGCGAGGGTCTCTCGGCTGCGCTTCAGCTGAACCACCACCTCCAGGAGCTAGACCTGAGTTTCAATGACCTAGGAGACCGGGGTGTGTGCCTGCTGTGCGAGGGGCTGCGACACCCCACCTGCAGGCTCCGGAAACTGTGGTGAGCGGCTGGGAGTCAGGACTGGTGGTGGCGGCGGTCACTGGGCACCAGCCTTTGCTTGTCCTTGCTTTTCCATTTTTAATTTTAAGAGGGGATGATTTTCTTAATTTTTGAAAACATTTCATATAGAAAATTATTATTATTATTATTTGGGTTTTTCTGAAGTGAGAAGCAGGGAGGCAGACAGATGGATGGACAGACTCCCCTGCATGTGCCCGACCGGGATCCACCCAGCATGCCCACCATGGAGCAATGCTCTGCCCATCTGGGGAGTTGCTCCATTGTAACCGAAGTCATTCTAGTGCCTGAGATGGAGGCTATGGAGCCGTCCTCAGTGCCTGGGCCAACTTTGCTCCACTGGAGCCTTGGCTGCGGGAAGGAAAGAGAGAGAGGGGAAGGAGAGGGGGAAGGGTGGAACAGATGGGCGCTTCTCCCTTGTGCCCTGGCCAGGAATCAAACCCAGGACTTCCACATGCCAGGCCAATGCTTTATTGCTGAGCCTACTGGTCAGGGCAGAAAATTAAATTTAATGGGGTAATATTGATCAATAAGAGTACATAGGTTTCAGGTAAACATTTCTATAGCATTTGAACTGTTGATTGTGTTGTTTGCCCATCACCCAAAGTCAAATCGTTTTCTGTACTGTAAATTTGTCCCTCTTTACTTCCCACTCCCCCAAGTCCTTGCTTTTTCTATTGGAGGGTTATTCCTCCATCACTGGAAGAATAAGAGGGCCCGGAAGTGAAAAGAAAAGCTGGGCCTGACCTGTGGTGGCGCAGTGGATAACGCATCGACCTAGAACGCTGAGATCACAGTTTCAAAACCCTGGGCTTGCCTGGTCAAGGCACATATGGGAGTTGATGCTGCCTGCTCCTCCCTTAACCCTTCTCTTTCTCTCTCACTCTCCTCCACCTCTGCAAAAATGAATAAATAAGCCTGACCAGGTGGTGGCGCAGTGGATAGAGCGTCAGACTGGGATGCGGAAGGACCCAGGTTCGAGACCCCGAGGTCGCCAGCTTGAGCGCAGGCTCATCTGGCTTGAGCAAAGAGCTCACCAGCTTGGACCCAAGGTCACTGGCTCCAGCAGGGGGTTACTCAGTCTGCTGAAGGCCCACAATCAAGGCACATGTGAGAAAGCAATCAATGAACAACTAAGAAGTCGCAACGCGCAACGAGAAACTGATGATTGATGCTTCTCATCTCTCTCCATTCCTGTCTGTCCCTGTCTATCTCTGCCTCTGTAAAAAAAAAAAAAAAAAAAAAAGAATAAATAAAATTTAAAATAAAAATAATAAGAAAAAAGCTATACAAACAATTCACAGAACACATTGTGCTCTGGGTCAATGCAAACATGAAATGCTTAATTTTTTAAAATTTTTATTTATTTGTTTGTTTGTTTGTTTATTTATTTTGTGTGGCAGAGACAGAGAGTGGGACAGATAGGGACAGACAGACACAGGAAGGGAGAGAGATAAAAAGCATCAATTCTTTGTTGCGGCTCCTTAGTTGTTCACTGATTGCTTTTTCACATGTGCCTTGACTGGGGGGGGGGGTTACAGCAGAGTGAGTGACCCCTTGCTCAAGCCAGCGACCTTGGGCTCAAGCTGCTGAGCCTTGCTCAAACCAGATGAGTCTGTGCTCAAGCCAGTGACCTCGAGGTTTTGAACCTGGGTCCTTTGCGTCCCAGTCCGACACTCTATCCACTGCACCACTACCTGGTCAGTCAAAATGCTTAATTTTTTTTTCAGTTGTGGCCTCTGATCATTCTTTTAAAACATCCCCTGCTTTTTTTCTGGCCACCTAGCATCTTCCTGATATAGCAAGGTTGCTGATTCAATCCCTGGTTAGAGCACACTCAGAAACAGATCAATGTTTCTGTCTCTCTCTCTCTATGATCAATAAATAAATATTTTAAACACATTAATTTCACTTATTCCTTAAAGAAAAAAAAAAAGAATCAACCAGCCCAGGTCATGTGGCTTAGTTGTTGGAACATTATCCCAATGTGTGAAGTTTGAGGGTTTAATCCTAGTGAGAACACATATAGGAATTAACCAATGAATGCATGAATAAGTGGAACAAATCGATGTCTCTCTCTCTCTCTCTCTCTCCCATTCTCTCTCTCTAAATGTCAATTTTTTTAAGGTTTTATTTATTCATTTTAGAGAAGGGGGAGGGGGGGAGAAGCAGGAAGCATCAACTCCCATATATGCCTTGACTGGGCAAGCCCAGGGTTTTGAACCGGCGACCTCAGCGTTCCAGGTTGACGCTTTATCCATTGCGCCACCACAGGTCAGGCTAAATATCAATTTTAAAAAATATTTTTAGCCTGACCAGTGGTGGTGCAGTAGATAGAGCCTCGATCTTGAATGCTAAAGTCCCAAGTTCAAAACCCAAGGTCTCCGGCTTGAGTGCCCTCCGGCACCCCTCCCCGTCAAGGCCTGTATGAGAAGTAATCAGTGAACAACTAAGGTGCTGCAACTACGAGTTGATGCTTCTCATCTCTCTCTCTTTCTCTCTCTCTTTTGTGGTATCGCTCTCTCGTTCACTACAAAAAAAAATTTTTTTAATCAACCAGCAAATGCATAAATAAGTGGAACTACAAAGTGATGTTTTGTTCTCTCTTCCTCCCTTCCTCTCTTTAAAAATTAAACCTCCCACCTGACCTCTCTTTTTCTCTCTCCCTTCTCTAAAATGAGTAAATAAAATCTTAAAAAAAAAAAGAATCAACAAAATGCATAAATAAGTAAAACAACCAATGATTCTCTTTCTCTCCCCTACTCCTCCACTCTCTGTAAAATCAATAAAGAATTTAAAAAGAGAAAGGAATGAAGAAGATAAAGGAGGCAATAATTCACATTTGACTGGAATTTATTATACTTTCAATTTTTATTATGCAAAGGTTACTGAAAAGCTATGGATCTGCCCAAGTAAATATCCAGAAAAAGAGGGGGAGGTTTAATTTTTTTTTTAATTTTTATTTATTTATTCATTTTAGAGGAGAGAGAGAGAGAGAGAGAGAGAGAGAGAGAGAGAAGGGTGGGAAGGAGCAGGAAGCATCAACTCCCATATGTGCCTTGACCGGGCAAGCCCAGGGTTTTTGAACCAACGACCTCAGCATTTCAGATCGACGCTTGATCCACTGCGCCACCACAGGTCAGGCCGAGAGGTTTAATTTTTTTTTTAATTATTTTTATTTATTTATTCATTTTAGAGAAGAGAGACAGAGAGAGAGAGAGAGAAGGGTGGGGAGGAGCAGGAAGCACCAACTCCCACATGTGCCTTGATAGGCAAGCTCAGGGTTTTGAACCAACAACCTCAGCGTTCCGGGCTGACACTTTATCCACTGCACCACCAAAGGTAAGGCTCTTTTGTTGATTCTTGCATGTGACCTGACCAGGATGGAACCCACAGCTTTGGCATATCAGGACCACTATCTAACCTACTGAGCTATCTGGCCATGGCCTCTTTTTTTTGTTTGTTTTTTGTAGGAGAGACAGAGAGTCAGAGAGAGGGATAGACAGGAAGGGAGAGAGATGAGAAACATCAATTATTTGTTGCAGTTCCTTAGTTGTTCATTGATTGCTTTCTCATATGTGCCTTTACCAGGGGGTTACAGCAGACCGAGTGACCCCTTGCTCGAGCCAGCGACCTTGGTCTCAAGCTGGTGAGCCTTACTCAAACTAGATGATCCCGTACTCAAGATGGTGACCTTGGGGTCTCGAACCCACGTCCTCGGCATTCCATTCTGACGCTCTATCCTCTGCACCACCGCCTGGTCAGGCTGGCCATGGCTTCTTGTACCTTGTTTTGTTACCTTCCTTCCTTTTTTTTCTTGTACCTTGTTTTGTAAACTGGCATCTATTCCTCCCAAATTCAGCCAAATTAAGATTAAAACATTTTCTTTTTTTTAATTTATTTATTCATTTTAGAGAGGAGAGGGAGAGAAGGGGGGGAGGAGCTGGAAGCATCAACTCCCATATGTGCCTTGACCAGGCAAGACCAGGGTTTTGAACTGGGGACCTCAGCATTTCCAGGTTGACGTTTTATCTACTGCGCCACCACAGGTCAGGCAAGATTAAAACATTTTCACTTAACATCCCAGCCATAATAGTACGTATTTCAAAAAGTTGTTGAGAAATAATGATAAAGTAAGGGCAGAGCCCTTAGCAAAGTGCTCAGCATACAGTCAGTCCTCAATACATTCTACCTTATCTTATTTTTATTGTTTACAGCAGAAAATACAAGAAAGAAACACGATTGGAAATAGATTAGACATCAGAATCAGATAGTATACTGTTGGGGCAGACGGCAGATCAATTCATACTGGTTTCTAAAAATATGGATTTCTTAACTGGAGCAGGCTTCAGGCATGGCTTGATCTAGGTGTTTGGAATCATGATCTCCATTCTCTTCTATATTCATTGGTTGTATTGGTTCCACTATATCAGATATGATTAACTTTGACCCTGCTTAGTAGCAAAATTCCTGCAGTTCTATAAATGACTTTTCAGGTTGAAGTTCTGAAAGAAAAAAAAAAAGCTCCAGGAAAAGTATGGTTTCACCTGACCTGTGATAGCACAGTGAATAAAGCATCAATATGGAATGCTGAACTTACTGGTTCGAAACCCTGGGATTGCCTGGTCAAGGCACATACAAGAAGGAACTACTACAACAGGGGTCCCCAAACTACGGCCCACGGGCCACATGCGGCCCCCTGAGGCCATTTATCCAGCCCCTGCTGCACTTCCGGAAGGGGCACCTCTTTCATTGGTGGTCAATGAAAGGAGCACATTGACCATCTCATTAGCCAAAAGCAGGCCCATAGTTCCCATTGAAATACTGGTCAGTTTCTTGATTTGAATTTACTTGTTTTTTATTTTAAATATTGTATTTGTTCCTGTTTTGTTTTTTTACTTTAAAATAAGATATGTGCAGTGTGCATAGGGATTTGTTCATAGTTTTTTTTATAGTCCGGCCCTCCAATGGTCTGAGGGACAGTGAACTGGCCCCCTGTGTAAAAAGTTTGGGGACCCCTGTACTACAAGTTGATACTTCCTGCTCCTACCTTGCCTCTCTAAAATCAATTTTTTAAAAAAAGTATGCAGCGGTAGAGCGTCGGCCTAGCGTGCGGAGGACCCGGGTTCGATTCTCGGCCAGGGCACACAGGAGAAGCGCCCATTTTCTTCTCCACCCCTCTGCCGCGCTTTCCTCTCTGTCTCTCTCTTCCCCTCCCGCAGCCAAGTCTCCATTGGAGCAAAGATGGCCCGGGCGCTGGGGATGGCTCTGTGGCCACTGCCTCAGGCACTAGAGTAGCTCTGGTCGCAACATGGTGACGCCCCAGAGGAGCAGAGCATTGCCCCCTGGTGGGCAGCTTCGCCCCATAGTGGGCGTGCCGGGTGGATCCCGGTAGGGCGCATGCGGGAGTCTGTCTGACTGTCTCTCCCTGTTTCCAGCTTCAGAAAAATGGAAAAAAAAAAAAAAAAGTATGATTCTAATCCGCTGGCTTTGGGTGGACCCTTTGTACAATTGGAACCATTCATGGTGGCTGGGAACAGGAAAGCCAACCAACTGGGCCTAAATCTTGTATTCTCCTCTAGCGTTTGAGGACAACGTGAGTCCCAACCACATTGCATACAGCTAGTGCTCGACTTACGACCACGCTTGGTTCCGACAGACCGGTCATAACACGATTTGGTTGCAAGTGGGTAGGCTATATGTACAGTACTGTAAAATGATGTTATAAAAATCTTTAAGTCATATTTTATCATAATTTTCTTTCATTATTGTTATACATCATAATTTTCTTTGTTCATTTTATGCCATTTGTATCATCTCTACACTATTTTGTTTCTTATTTTTACATTCGTCAGGTTTAAGTAAAACACTGCATTACCAGTACAACTGGTTTAATATTTGCAAAGACAATTTCCTCTTGGTAGACATCTTGGGAGGGGTTTGATGAAAAATATCCAAGACACAAAACACAAATTGCTGTACCGAATCTGGGATAACAGTTGAAATGGTGCACGCGGAGATGGTAGCGCTGCCGGAAGCTGGTCCGCACTGTCGTACACCCAGCTGGGCAACGCTTGCGCTGCCAGACGCGGAGCAATTGTGGCTAGTGATTGTGGTCTTAAAGTCGAATAGTTGTAAGTTGCATAGGTCATAAGTCGATCAATATTTGTATTTGGCTGCAAAATCAGTGAGTATCCATAACAGGTAAGACTATGAATTGCCTGACCAGGCAGTGGCACAGTGAATAGAGCATTGGACTGGGATGCAGAGGACTCAGGTTCTAGACTCTGAGGTCACCAGCTTGAGTGGGCTCATCTGGTTTGAGCAAAGCTCGCCAGCTTGGACCCAAGGTTGCTGGCTCTAGCAAGGAGTTACTCGGTCAGCTGTAGCCCCATGGTCAAAGCACATGAGAAAGCAATCAGTGAACAACTAAGGTGTTGCAATGAAAAACTGATGATTGATGCTTCTCATCTCTCTCCATTCCTGTCTGTCTCTCCCTATCTATCCCTCTCTCTGACTCTCTCTCCATCTCTGTAAAAACAAACAAAAAAGCCCTGGCCAGTTGGCTCAGTGGTAGAGCGTCGGCCTGGCGTGCAGAAGTCCCGGGTTCGATTCCCAGCCAGGGCACACAGGAGAAGCGCCCATCTGCTTCACCCCACCACCTCTCCTTCCTCTCTGTCTCTCTCTTCCCCTCCCGCAGCGAGGCTCCATTGGAGCAAAGATGGCCCGGGCGCTGGGGATGGCTCCTTGGCCTCTGCCCCAAGCGCTAGAGTGGCTCTGGTCGCGACAGAGCGACGCCCTGGAGGGGCAGAGCATCGCCCCCTGGTGAGCAGAGCGTCGCCCCCTGGTGGGCATGCCGGGTGGATTCCGGTGGGGCGCATTCGGGAGTCTGTCAACTTTCTATCCCCGTTTCCAGCTTCAGAAAAATACAAAAATAATAATAATAAAATAATATGAATTGACTATTCCTTTAAAAAAAATCTTATTTATTCATTTTAGAGAGGGGGAAGGAGAAAGAGAGAGAGAAGGAGGAAGGAGTAGGAAGCATCAACTCTCATATGTGCTTTTCATGTAAGCCCACAGTTTCAAACCAGCAACCCCAGGTTGTCGATTTATCCACTGTGCCACCACAGGTCAAGCAGCGGACCATTCTTTCTTTCTTTTTTATTTTTTATTTATTTATTTATTTTTTTGTATTTTTCTGAAGCTGGAAACGGGGAGAGACAGTCAGACAGACTCTCGCATGCGCCCAACCGGGATCCACCCGGGGGAACGCTCTGCCGCGACCAGAGCCACTTCTAGCGCCTGGGGCAGAGGCCAAGGAGCCATCCCCAGCGCCCAGGCCATCACTGCTCCAATGGAGCCTCGGCTGCGGAAGGGGAAGAGAGAGACAGAGAGGAAGGATGGGGGGGGGGGGTGTGGAGAAGCAAATGGGTGCTTCTCCTATGTGTCCTGGCCGGGAATCAAACCTGGGTCCCCTGCACGCCAGGCCGATGCTCTACCGCTGAGCCAACTGGCCAGGGCGTGCGTGTGTGTGTGTGTGTGTGTGTGTGTGTGTGTGTGTGACTGAAACAGAGGGAGGGACAGATAGGGACAGACAGACAGGAAGGGAGATAGATGAGAAGCATCAATCATCAGTTTTTCATTGCGACACCTTAGTTGTTCATTGCTTCTCATATGTGCCTTAACCGTGGGCCTTCAGCAGACCGAGTAACCCCTTGTCAGCGGCCTTGGGTCCAAGCTGTTGAGCTTTGCTCAAACCAGATGAGCCCGCGCTCAAGCTGGCGACCTCAGGGTCTCGAGTCTGAGTTCTCCACATCCCAGTCCAACGCTCTATCCACTGCGCCACCACTGGTCAGGCTCCTTAGTTCTTCATTGATTACTTTCTCATATGTGTCTTGACCCAGGGGCTCCAGCATACCAAGTACCCCCTTGCTCAAGTCAGCAACCTTGTGCTCAAGCCGGTGAGCCTGCACTCAAGCCGGCGACCTCGGGGTTTCAAAACTGGGTCCTCTGTGTCCCAATTCAAGGTTCTATCCACTGCACCACCACCAGGTCAAGCAGTAGTAAACCATTGTGTTTTTTTTTTGTTTTTTTTTAAGAGAAGAGAGTGAGACAGAGAGAGAGAGAGAAAGGGGAGAGGAGCAGGAAGCATCAACTCCCATATGTGCCTTGACCAGATAAGTGCAGGGTTCCAAACCAGCGACCTCAGCATTCCAGGTTGATGCTTTATCCATTGTACCACCACAGGTCAGGCAGTATCGGACCATTCTTAAATGCCTACCTTCTTAAAAATATATAAATAAATAAATAAATAATGCCTACCTTCTTCACCATCTTAACCTGGACTACTTTGGCTCTACTCTGTTTTCTTGTCATCTAGTCCCCTAAAAACCACACTCGGACTCCTTGTGAAGAGAGGACTTTCCCAAAATAGCTCTTCCTGTTGCTTCAACCACTCTATCTTCAACAGGCTGGACAGCTGCGGCCTCACAGCCAAAGCTTGTGAGGATCTTTCTTCCGTCCTGGGGCTCAACCAGACCCTGACAGAGCTTTATCTGACCAACAATGCCCTGGGGAACACGGGTGTCAGACTGTTGTGCCGGCGGCTGATTCATCCTGGCTGCAAACTCCGAGTCCTCTGGTGAGAAGGGTCCCTGGCTCTGGGGGAGGTGGAACACAGGCCCTGCGCTCGGAGCAAAGGTCAATAATTGAGGCATCCCCCCCACTTTGGATAGACAAATAATCCAGAAAATGTAATAATCTTTCACTTGTTCACTCATATGTGCAATGTGTGTGGAACACGAGAGGCCTTCCTTTGTACCTGGGTGATACCTCTATCACCTTCTGGAGCTGTGACCTTGGAGAATTCACTGAGTATCTGTTTCTTTACCTGTCAGATGGGGTCACTGCAGCTTAGTGAGAATCTGGAATGACTCTGCCTGGCCTCAGATTCCATCACTTCCTAACTGTGTGGGTATTTTTGCAAATGATTCCACTTCTTAGTGCCTCAGTATCTCTAACTGTAAAATAAGAAGAGTAGATTACAAAGTAAATGGATTAACACCGATGGACTTAAAATGCGTGTAGCTTACAGGAAACCTTTGCCCCATAGGATTTGGTTTTAAATGAAATAGAATTACTTCACCAGGTCAAGACATAAGACCTCTCAGTTGGCTGCCATAATGGTGGTTTGGAATAAGAGTCCCCATTCTGCACCCTCAGGTTGTTTGGAATCAACCTGAATAAAATGACTCACAGACGACTTGCAGCACTCCGCGGGACAAAACCTTACCTGGACATTGGCTGCTGACTGCTCCCCGCTGCCGGTTCTGCTGAGGGCCAGGCAGAGGAAGGTCAACCCAGGACACGCCCATCAACAGAATGGTCAGGCAGCATTTCCTCAAGCAGAAATCCTTCCTGCTTAAGGGTCTGTGGTCCTCATTGTGTGACTGGGGCTTGGCGCTCGTTTCTGGGAGTGTTGGTGGCCCGAGATTTCAGGGCTGGGCCACAGGTTCTGGACCTGAGGGTGACTTTGCCCCACGCCCACCCCAAGGGACATGCGGCAATGTCAGGAGACATGGGGGATGTCCGGGAGCTACTGGCCTCTAGTAAAGGAAAGCCAGGGATCCTGTTAAATATCTTACAATACACAAGATGCTCCCCCAAGTATTAACTGGAAATGTTATTGGGCCAAAGCTGAGAAACCAGTTTCAAGGATTAACGGTGCAATAGGGAATCCTGTGGCCCAGGAATGCTGGAGCACCCTCAATGCTTGATGCCAACAGCCCCACCATGCGGTCTGACTCTGCACCATGGCTCCGCCACCTGGCTGCGACCGGCACTAAGGTTTGGGTAAGATCATGGAAACCGGCCTGAATGTCACTGCTGGGGTTTTGAACTAGGTAACTTCAGACTGTTTATATTTACATGTTGCAGAAGTGGCAGTTACCAAGGGGAAAGGAGTGAAAATGGACAAATGTTCAGTAGCAGAAAATTATTGGACTCTCGGTGATGGGTACATGGCAACTCAAATGTTTAAGGTGTTCACCGAATCCTGTACTCGTATTGATAAAATTACAAAAGGTCATGAAATTCTCAGACATCTAAATGTTCTTTAGAGGGAAGACTTGTAAAGTGTTTCATTGAACTCAAAAGCTTTTGCCTGTAGACTTCAATATCCCATGACTAAAGTGACCACCTTGATATACCTGGCTTTCAAAACCACTCCAAACCATCAGTTGCTTTTGAAACTAAACGCCCATCTCATTAAAAACAAAACCAAATTAACACCCATAACACAGCCCTTAAAGGTTGCCAGTAGAACTTGGAAAATTGCTTAATTGTTTAGCTCGGGTGAAGTTAACTAGCTAAAATGGGTTGCCAATGAATACATTGACAGGAATGGCCGAGACCACACAGCATTCTAGTTTCTTGGGTCAGGGTACTTGAGGGTAGTTAATGAGCCCTGCTCCTCCCTTCTCAAAGGGAAACTTCCCGATTTAGATTATGTAGTACACCAGGTACTACGGCTTAAAAGAGCACAGGTGTCTTTCATTAGCTAACAGTTGCCAAAATTACTTAGCCACACCAAGCAGTCGGCAACTGACAGTTCCTGCAAGCTACAAAAGGTGTCCACATCACTTTTGGTGTCAACCCTGCGAAAAGTACTTGATCCCTATCAATGAAAACTAGATTCCAAGCTTTCAATTTTTTTTGCATTTTTCTGAAGCTGGAAACGGGGAGACAGTCAGATAGACTCCCGCATGCGCCCGACCGGGATCCACCCGGCACGCCCACCAGGGGCGTCGCTCTGCTGCGACCAGAGCCACTCTAGCGCCTGGGGCAGAGGCCAAGGAGCCATCCCCAGCGCCCGGGCCATCTTTGCTCCAATGGAGCCTCTGCTGCGGGAGGGGAAGAGAGAGACAGAGGAAAGCGCGGCGGAGGGGTGGAGAAGCAAATGGGCGCTTCTCCTATGTGCCCTGGCCGGGAATCGAAAACGGATCCCCCCGCACGCCAGTCCGATGCTCTACCGCTGAGCCAACCGGCCAGGGCCTCCAAGCTTTCAATATATTAAACCATGTGCTGTGCTTTACCACCGGCTAGTTGTAAACATCCGTATCAATCACCTTCCTTCGGGTAGGTAGCTTCTACTTGCCTTTTGGGGATTCTTGTTAACTAGGACATTCTTTTACTTTAGGTGAATTATTGAGTATTTATCCTCTTTGAAAACCACTATGACTATTTCAAACTAAAGCCAGTTATAAATGTGTCCCAAATTATCCCTTAAACTTTGTGGCTAAAACACGAAAGGGATGAAAATCCACACAAAACAAGGCAGATCTGTCCTAGGACTAAAACCAGAGCTGGTCAGGGTACGGATCCTATCTACAACCCACCCCTTACAAACCCAATTACTAGAAACATTGTAAACTGCAGGTACTGGTCACCTTCAGGTGAGATGACGGGAGACAAATGACATGTACACATTTGCAGATTCTGTCTTTATTTACAATATACTTAAACTGCAGCGATGTGCTGGCCTCGTTAGCAATGGGACAGCTGATGGCAGGGCCGACTCCGAGGCTGGTGGGTGCACCTCCCGCCCAGGACCTAGGGCTGCAGTCTGGATGGTTTTACACTACTTCAACCCCGCTTTCCACAACACTCGGACGCTCTCCTCAGACAGTGACACACAAAAAGGGAGCACTTTCCTGTCTGGAACACGGGGAGTGTCCCCTTTTTGAGTATCACGGCCCGGGTCCTGGAACTTGTCTGCAGAGGTCGCCGGCCCTAGAGAGGCAGGGTTCCATGACCAAAAAAAAGGAATCTACGGAAGGGATTGATCAACCCAACGCAGCCAGCACAAAGCATGATCTCAGTGATAAGAACTAATTGGCTATACACGAGGTAAGTTGCGACAGGTCTCCTGGTCCTCCCCTCCCCCATCAGCAAACATTACACATTCCTAAAGCCATTAGCATCACCAGATAACAGGACAGGTGAGCCGTCGGGACGGTGCCCACCGGTCACACCCAAATGTCGCAGCACTTTCCGCCTGGACACCCGAAGAGTGCTTCCACATTTGAGTACCACAGGCTGAGCAGTGAAGCACCCTGACCTGTGCCAGGGGAGAGCCTGGACCCCACAACATGTGCCACCGCCCACCTGAATCCCATCTCGGAGCTCACGGCAGACGGGGAGCCCGCCAGGTCGTCTGAAGCACCGTCTCAATCGGTGGAAACTCAAATTATGGCGGCACTTTCTTAGTCACAACAGAAAGTGCCCCCACAGTTTGAGTCCCACAGGTTGAGTGGGTCCCAGGATGGCCGCCGTCTCCAGCCGAGCGGTGTCCCAAAGAACGATGCCTAAGGGTTCAAAAATAAAAAACGGTGCACATACTAGATTGTGGAAAACGAGCAGTAAAAAACATTCACAGGTTTTAATCACTTTCAAAACCTGTGTAGAGTTAAAGTTATTCCACTATAGGGCAATCTAGGGTAGGGGCAGGGTTAGGGTTAGGTTCACGTACCCAAGTCACCAAAGTGAGGACTTTAAATATTTAAAGTAACTTTTGGTTTGGTGGCCAAGGGTTTAGCCCAATCGGCTCCATTTTGGGCCTTTCTGTCCCCTTTAAAGTAATTTGAAAGCCAGATCTATAATAAATCCTGAACATCACCGTAAGTATGTTGAGATGGATAGCGGTTCCCATTTTAAGACTTCTATGGGTCTAAACATCCCACCTCCACCAGCATAGATTTCTCCACCCAAAACCCCAGGGAGGAGAGCGGGCACGTGTTACAAGGATAAGGATAACCTTGTGGGAGTGAGGGAGTTTAGGGTGGAAGTGAAAGGAAATAGGGAATTGGAATTCAGAATCCCGGTTAGTTCTCAACATCGAGAAGGAAAGGTAAAATAAAATAAACCATTAGGTAAAAGAAATTCCCCCGAAGAAATAAGAGTGCAGGTCATACTTACAGCGTTGCAAACTCACTGAGGTTACTGCTCCTCCCAGAAAGGAAGAATTGGGTTAAGCTGGGCTCTTAAATAAGCAGGGGGAAATAAAAGCCACTCAACCCTCCCCACCTGGAGGCAAGACCACTCCCCTCTCCGGCTCTGGCCAGACCCACCCTACCCGCTTTGATTGGAGCTGGTCTTGGTTGGATACACCCTCCTATAATCTTTAAACCTTATTGTTATAAAACTTAAACATCTTCAAGACTGTGTTGTTTCTTGTGACATAATAAAATTGTTTTATCGTTTATCCCACCAAAATGAACTAATTGTAGATAATGGGAAAAGGCAGAGAATTATCCACAAGAAAGTGACTGCTGTGGAATAATGACAAATGGTATATTTAACAAATTTTTTTTTAACTTTTTATTTATTCATTTTAGAGAGGAGAGGGAGAGACTGAGAGAGAGAGAGAGAGAGAGAGAGAGAGAGGAGAGACAGAGAGAGAGAAGGGGGGAGGAGCTGGAAGCATCAACTCCCATATGTGCCTTGAACCAGGCAAGCTCAGGGTTTCGAACCAGCGACCTCAGCATTTCCAGGTCGACGCTTTATCCACTGTGCCACCACAGGTCAGGCAAATATTTAAATATATTTATTACATTTTTTGAGCAGATGAGATACGAGGTGCTTTGATAGTTGCTTGGATGAAAGGGATGATAAGAGCATGGGTTTCGGAGTCTGGAACAATGGTTTTCAAAGAAAGGTGATTTTTTTTTTCTTCCTCAGGAGATAATGGCAATGTTGGGGGACATTTTTTGCCATCAGAAGTGGGGTGGAGGAGTAGGGGGAGACCAACATTTTGTTGCTAGAGGCCAGGGCTGCAGGCAGACATCCTATAATATGGATAGTCTCTTAGAAAAAGTATGGTCCCAGCCCACAATGTGAGTAGGGCCGAACCAGGCAATCCCTGGTGTAGCAAGAGCAGTCACAGGCAGAAAAAAAAAAAAAAAAAAAGCCAAAAGCCTACAACATAGCAAATATAAATATAAGTCTATAATATTGCAGTAACTACGTATGGTGCCAGGTAGGTACCAGAAATAACATGGGAGGCCCGCTGTCAAGTATGTGACTGTAACCACCGCGCAGTTCTCCTGAACCCCATACAAAATAACACTGAATGTCAGCTGTCATTGAAAAAAAAACAAAATGTAAACAAAAATTTAAAACCTGAAAATCCAAAAACAACCGCAAACACATATTAATTGATGATGTGTCTACCTCTTTATAGTCATAAACATTTACATAGAGAACACACTTCTGTTCCTTAAATCAGTGGCCCCCAACCCTGCCCTAAAGGCCAGTCTGTGAAAATATTTTCTGACATGACCCATGGCCCAAAAAAGGTTGGAGACCACTGCCTTAAATCCAATCGGCTGTTAAAAAGTATTTTAATTGTTTTGATGGCCATACACATTACAATACAATTTCTCAATTATGTTTTGTGATATCTTCTTAAAATGTGCCCAGTTTTACTTAGTTTTTGAATATTTTTGAGATCTGAGGCTGGTGACTCAAGTTCATGGGGATTGCTGAAGATGGTTGGATGGATTTCAGAAACTATATAAATAAATGAAAGAAATTGGTTGTATGATGTTATAGAGCAGTGGTCCCCAACCTTTTTTGGGCCACGGACCGGTTTAATGTCAGAAATATTTTCACAGACCAGCCTTATGGTGGGATGGATAAATGTATCACTGACAGACAAGCATCAAGAGTGAGTCTTAGACAGATGAAACAGGGAATCTGGTCATTTTTTTAAAAATAAAACATCATTCAGACTTAAATATAAATAAAACAGAAATAATATAAGTTATTTATTCTTTCTCTGCGCTCCGGTACCAAATGGCCGGTCCGCGGCCCTGGGGGTTGGGGACCATTGTTATAGAGTATGCCTTTGCCCTAAGTCCATGAACCTGCTATTGGAAGACATTTTCAAGTTTTACAAATTTAGCAGTATGATTTAATAATGCTACAATGAGCGTTTTGGAGAACAACTTGGATGAGAGGGGAGACCTCCAGACTAGCATGTCACCCGTATAGCCTGTACTCCTTTTGTTTGCAAACATCCTATGCTTAGCCTTGCTTATCTAACAACTTGTTTACCAGTTGCTTCTTGATAATTTGTCAGTTTTGTTTTTTTTAATTTTAAAAAATTTATTGATTTGGGGGGAGGGAGAGAGGGGTAGAGAGACAGAGGCACATGGACTTGTTGTTTATTTCTGCATTCATGGGTTGATTCCTGCATGTGCCCTAATGAGGACTGAACCCGTGGCCGGCTTTGGCCTTGACCTTGACGTAGGAGATGAGGCTCCAACCAACTGAACAGTCCAGCCAGAATGTCAGTTTATTTGTCTCATGGGCTTCGATTGTGGGAAGAGGCAATAACTTGTCTTTCTCATTATCCTGTGTCCCCCACCCACAAAACCAGTCCCGGATCTGGCTTGCAGTAAAGAAGCAAGAAACATCCACTTTGGGAATGACAACCTTTGTTAACACAACTGAAGAAACATTAAGCAAAGACAATATTCAAAGATGACTTTAAGTCAATTTAAAGCAAAAGGCCCAAATGAATGTTTTCCCTGTGATTCACAACATCATCAAATGACGTTTTCCTGACACTTTCACTCTTGGCCAGCTCTTTGCAGTTTTGGTCATTTAATATGTATATTTAAGGTCACAAGTTATCTTTCTTAAATATATTTTCCAACGTTTTATTTTTTTCCAGCATTATTGAGGTAAAATTGATTTACTAACTATTGGTTAACATTAACTTTAAAGTTAAAGTCTTAAGTTAATATCTTTACTCTTTATTGAGCAACTTTTTTATATTTTATTTTTTGGCTCAGGACAAAAGAAATCAAATTCCAAAGATTTGCTGGCCTGAGGTGGTTGGGGGAGGCTGCGGAGAGACACAAGGAATTTTGCCTAATCAAGAATTCTCCACACAAAAAAAAAAAAAATTCTCTCCTCCCAAGATTTGAAAGATCTTCATTTGCAAATCGCTGGACCTTGTTGTCATTACAATCACTCACCTCCCCACCCTCCCCACCCTGTTCTCAGCCTTATCTGGCAGGTCTCCATACCAATCGCAAATTACTTTTGTTAAAAACGCCACCAGTTTTTTAAAATCCTTTTATGCACCGTATTCATGCTTCTAATGCCCATCAATCTATGGAACGTTTAATCTACACCCTGGGATGATAATCTTATTTCTGAAGTGAAAGGATTTCAGACGTGTTATCTAAATTTACTGCTTTGGGGTGAGGTTAAGGGGTAAAAAATAATAGGGGAAGGATATTTTTCCAGGCTAGATTAGATGCTTCTCAAGGATTCAATGTTTCTCAAGGGCACCTGGATGTCATGGGTCCCTCTATAGCTTACTGTGTCTGACACCTCGATGATCCAATATAATACATCGTTTCATACATCCTGAGTACCTAAAATGCACTGTCTGCAGTCTGCAATTCAATCTTAAGTGCTGGCAACGAGACAATAAACTTTTATTTATTTATTTATTTTTACAAAGACAGAGAGAGTCAGACAGAGGGATAGATAGGGACAGACAGACAGGAACGGAGAGAGATGAGAAGCATCAATCATCAGTTTTTCGTTGCAACACCTTAGTTGTTCATTGATTGCTTTCTCATATGTGCCTTGACCATGGGCCTTCAGCAGACCGAGTAATCCCTTTTCTTGAGCCAGCGACCTTGGGTCCAAGCTGGTGGGCTTTTGCTCAAACCAGATGAGCCCGCGCTCAAGCTGACAACTTCGGAGTCCTGAACCTGGGTCCTCTGCATCCCAGTCCAATGCTCCATCCACTGCGCCACTGCCTGGTCAGGCTAAACAATAAATTTTAAAAAAGACAAAAAAAGAAAATTCTGAGCCAGGTGGAACAGGAAAAGGAGAGAGGCCACATTGTGATTTTGTTGCAGCACAAACAAAAAGGAAGTCGCTGTGGTGTCCGTGAAAGGCCCAGTCTTTAGAATTGTTCTTTGTTTTTTTCAGGGAATCTAGCCTAAACCACCCCCCCATACTCCCCACCTTCCTCAGGCCCCCCTACCTCCCTACCAGTACCCATGCAAAGCTGGACTCCAACGCCCTTGAAATGGGCTTGCTCTTCCTGGTTCCGAGGTGGGGGGTAGGGGGTGGGGGTGGGGGAGGTGTCCTTGCCTCTAGGAATAATAAAACTAAATTGTCTTAAGTGATTGGTGTGTCCTGGCCCATTTTCTCTCCTCTCCCAAGGCGGTGGAATGGACAAGGACTGGCCCATTTGGCCTGATGTCTCTTTTCTTACAGCTGACAATTTTGCCTTTTGAAGTGATCAGAGGAAGCAGAGGGGGAACTCCAAAATAATTAATATTTCATGACTCAGGAACACTACAGGAAATTTACATTTCAGTGTTTATAGAGCTTTATTGTAAGACAGCCAGGTGGATACGTTTGTATGACATCTACGGCTGCCCCTTTGTGACAAATGCAGTTAGGTCATTGTGACAAAGATTCCCCCCTGGCCCCCAAAATTGAAAATATTCACTCTGTGGCCCCTTTCACGTTGGCCAGCCTCTGTGTTAGGGTGACCGTGACTAGACTTAATATGACACGGCCTTCTTTCTGGAGGGCTCGTGTTTTAAAGCACTGGGCTCAATGTAATGTATAATTTTATATCAAGACAAAGTGGCTTGTTGGATGGAAACTATTCTGATGCTTGTTTAAAATGGTAAGAGCCTGACCAGGTGGTGGTGCAGTGGATAGAGCGTCGAACTGGGATGCAGAAGGACCCAGGTTTGAGACCCCAAGGTCGCCAGCTTGAGCGTGGTTCATCTGGTTTGAGCAAGGCTCACCAGCTTGGACCCAAGGTCGCTAGCTCAAGCAAGGGGTTACTCGGTCTGCTGAAGGCCCACGGTCAAGGCACATATGAGAAAGCAATCAATAAACAACTAAGCTGTCGCAATGCGCAACGAAAAACTGATGATTGATGCTTCTCATCTCTCTGTTCCTGTCTGTCCCTATCTATCCCTCTGTCTCTAAAAAAATAAAAATTAAAAACAATAAAACAAAACTACACTTTCTTTACTTAAAATGAAACCACAAAAACTTAATTGTAAAGAAAAAATAAATTAAAAAAATAAAAATGGTAAGAACGCGCACTCTCCCTCCCAGGATCTTGTGGTGACTTCCCCTCCGCCCTCCCCCTCCCCCCACTGGCCTGCATCTCCAAACTCTTACGAGTTCCCACGGACTTGCAATCAGGGGAGCAGTTTGAGGCTCAGGCAGAACTCAGCTCTGAGTATAGCAAGGAGAAATGGGGCTTCGTAGACAAAGAACCCCGGGAGGGGTCGGCGGGCTGAGACTTACTAAAAGATATTATGGATAGGGGGGTTCTTCCTAAACTGGCCTTACAGGATTTTTCCTTTTTTTTTAAATTCAATGTGTTGGGGTGGGTGACACTACCTAACAAAATTAGACAGGACTTGCCTGTCCTGTGGTTGGCGCAGTGGATAAAGTATTAACCTGGAACACCGAGGTCACCAGTTGGAAACCCCAGGCTTGCCTGGTCAAGGCACATATGGGAGTTGATGCTTACAGCTCCTCCACCCTTTCTCTTTTTCTGTCTCCCTCCTCTCTAAAAATGAATAAAAACATTTTTAAAAACTATACAGGATTCACTTGCACAATTCTACTACATATCTTCTGTACTGAATTGTGTGTTCACTGCCCCCCAAGTCAAACCTCTATCACCGTTTATCCCCCCAAACCCTCCTCCCCCCATCCCACCCTCCAAAATCACCACTGTGTCCATGTCTTATAGGATCCTTGCTGAAGGCAGGTCAAGGACTTAAGACTGTAAAAGGTGAAGGATGAGGAATTTGATCAGATATCCAGGTTGATCAGATATTAAGGGTGGAGGGGATGATTGAGCTCAGACTGGGTTGGGCCGGCCAGGAGCAAGTTGGGGCCCAAAGCTGAGGCCATAATTTCCTCAGTGACAAATTCCACCTGTGGGACCAGGAACCTAGGAGCAAGCTAATGGGTGGGGGCAGGGATGGGGGTGATTGGACTGGGAAATGGGGCTTTTGAGGCAAGAATTCCTTACTCCCCAGGATTCGGGAAAGACCCTATTCAGGGCAAAGAATTAGGCTTGATGAGCTGTTTACAGAATATGTAAACTCTTACAAAACACAAAGAGCAGGCCTACAACTAGCTGTTAATAATGGAAAATCAAACTCTAATGACTGTGTAAGCCCAGGGGGTCGGGAGTGGGGTGCGGAAGGGGGCAGACTCCCATTCATTGGATTTCTAAGAATTACCAAGCCAGAAGAGTTTTTTTGTTTTAATAAATTTATTTTTTTTGAATTTTTACATATTGATTTTAGAGAGAGAAGAAAGGAGAGAGAGAGAAATATCAATTTGTTATTCCACTCACTTCTCCATTGGTTGATTCTTGTATGCGCCCTGGCTGGGGATAGAACCCAAAACCTTGGTGTATTGGGACTATGCTCTTAGCAACTGAGTTATTGGGCCAAGACTAAACTTAATATTTCAGTAAGTTTAGCCTGACCCGTGGTGGCACAGTAAATAGAGCATCAACCTGGAACGCTGAGGTCACAGCTTCAAAATCCTGGGCTTGCCTGGTTAAGACACATATGAGAGCTGATGCTTCCTGCTCCTCCCCTTGTGTCTCTCTCTCTCTTTCTAAAATGAATAAATAAAATCTAAAAATATTTTTTTTAATGTTTCAATAAGTTTAAATTTATTTGAAGTTAAATTTATTGAAAAGCTAGATAGTACATACAGTTTCTGCTATACCTGTCCCCAGTTTCCTTATTATATATATTTTATATCAGTATGATGTTTATTACAATTAACAAATCAATAATAATATTGTTATTAGCTATAGTCCATAGTTTATTTCCATTTCCTTAGGGTTTTTTTTTTTAACCAAATGTCCTTTTTCTGCCCACCCAGGAGGCCACACTACATTTTACTGTCCTGTTTCCTTAGGTTTCACTTGGTTGTGACAGATTCTCAGACTTTGTTTTATTTTTTATTCATTTTTTTTCTAAATTTATTCATTTTTAGAGAGGAGAGGGAGAGACAGAGAGAGAGGAGAGACAGAGAGAGAAGGGGAGAGGAGCTGGAAGCATCAACTTCCATATGTGCCTTGACCAGGCAAGCTCAGGGTTTCGAACCGGCGACCTCAGCATTTCTAGGTCAACGCTTTATCCACTGCGCCACCACAGGTCAGGCCTTTTTATTCATTTTTTTAGAGAGAGGAGACACAGAGAGAGAAAGAGACAGAGAGAGGAAAGAGATAGAAAGAACAGAGGGAGGAGCAGGAAACATCAACTCCCATATGTGCCTTGACCAGGCAAGCCTGGGGTTTCGAACCGGTGACCTCAGTGTTCCAGGTCGACACTTTTACCCACTGCGACACCACAGGTCAGGCTATTGGTCAAAGCACATATGGGAGGGTTTTTTGTTTGTTTGTTTTTAATTTATTCATTTGAGAGAGGAGAGAGAGAGAAGAGAGAGATGGGGGGAGGAGCTGGAAGCATCAACTTCCATATGTGTCTTGACCAGGCAAGTCCAGGGTTTCGAACTGGCGACCTCAGCATTTCTAGGTTGACGCTTTATCCACTGCGCCACCACAGGTCAGGCCTTTTTATTCATTTTTTTAGAGAGAGGAGACACAGAGAGAAAGAGACAGAGAGAGGAAAGAGATAGAAAGAACAGAGGGAGGAGCAGGAAGCATCAACTCCCATATGTGCCTTGACCAGGCAAGCCCAGAATTTTGAACCGGTGACCTAAGCATTTCCAGGTCAACGCTTTATCTACTGCGCCACCACAGGTCAGGTTCAAAGCACATATGAGAGTGCCAGGCCAGACCGCCTTATTTGTAACCACCTTGATGATGTGGAGGCCCACTGCTCAGATGGTTTTGTGTTTTGTTTTTTGGGTTTTTTTAAAGACTTTATTCAATTTTCAGAGAGGAGAGAGAGGAAAAGAGGGAGAGAGAGAGAGAGAGAAGGGGGAGGAGCAGGAAGCATCAACTCCCATATGTGCCTTGACCAGGCAAGCCTGCGGTTTCAAACCAGCGACCTCAGTGTTCCAAATCTACGCTTTATCCCACTGCACCACCACAGATCAGTCTCAGGTGGTTTTTTTGTTTGTTTGTTTTTTTAAAGGAAGTTTCTAAACTTTTTTTTTTAATTTTATTTATTTATTTATTTTTTACAGACACAGATTGAGTCAGAGAGAGGGATAGACAGGGACAGACAGACGGGAACGAAGAGAGGTGAGAAGCATCAATCATTAGCCTTTCATTGCGCGTTGCAACACCTTAGCTGTTTATTGATTGCTTTCTCATATATGCCTTGACCGCGGGCCTTCAGCAGACCAAGTAACCCCTTGCTCGAGCCAGTGACCTTGGGTCCAGGCTGGTGAGCTTTTCCTCAAACCAGATGAGCCCGCACTCAAGCTGGCGACCTCGGGGTCTCGAACCTGGGTCCTCCGCATCCTAGTCCAACGCTCTATCCACTGTGCCACTGCCTGGTCAGGCTGCTCAGGTATTTTGTAGAATGTGTTTCCACATATAAATGGGATTTTCATCACACTTCAAGGGTATATACTGACCAAAACCCTCTCTGTGATTAAACTTGAGTCAGGCTCCCCTAAGCCCTCCTAAGGTAGCTCAAACTTGGCCTTTGACCTGCCTCTGGCCTACCTTACCCTGTCTTACCAAAATATCTGAGCAGTAACCCCCCACCCTTAATCTCTGATCAAGTTCCTCATCCCATCTTTGATAACCAAGTCCTCAACTTGCTGTTAGTAAGAATCCTATTAGGCTCCTTTTGTGAGATTCTGCCTAGGTAACCTGGCCTGCCTGGGGTGGCTCATAGAACAGAGCATCAACCTGGAATGCTGAGGTCACCAGTTCGAAACTGTGGGCTTACCTCATCAAGGCACACACAGGAAGCAGCTACTATGAGTTGGTGCTTCCTACTTCTCCCTCCTCTGTCTCCCCCATCCCTAAAATCTATTTAAAAAAAAAATTTAATTGGTATCTAGGTATCTATGGTATCTCTCTCTCTCTCTTTTTTTTTTTTTTTTTTTCATTTTTAGAGAGGAGAGAGAGAGGGAGAGAGAGAGAAGGGGGGAAGGAGCTGGAAGCATTAACTCCCATATGTGCCTTGACCAGGCAAGCCCAGGGTTTTGAACTGCTGTCCTAAGCATTTCCAGGTCGACGCTTTATCCACTGCGCCACCACAGGTCAAGCTCTCTCTCTTTTTAAATTGTTATTTATTGATTTTAGAGAGAGAGGAAGGGAGAGAAGAGAAAGACAGAAACACAGATCTGTTCCTGTATGTGCCCTGACTAGGGATCAAACTGGCAACCCCTGTGCTCGGGCCAGCATTCTAACCACTGAGCTACCCGTTCAGGCCATGGTGTCTCTTCTCAGCAGTTCTCAGTCCACTGAGCACTCATGGGCTTGTTGGCCAGGACTCCTTGGCTTCCTCTTGGATCTGGAGTTGAGCCCAACGTCTCTCCCCTAATACAATAGTCATGATCCCTGGTTATTTGTCTTGAATGGGAAGACTTCCTTACCTTTTTTTTAATTCATTTTAGAGAGGAGAGAGAGAGAGGAGAGAGAGACAGAGAGAGAGAAGGGGGGAGGAGCTGGAAACATCAACTCCCATATGTGCCTTGACCAGGCAAGCCCAGGGTTTCGAACCGGCGACCTCAGCATTTCCAGGTCGACACTTTATCCACTGCGCCACCACAGGTCAGGCTTCCTTACCTTTTTAACAAGTGTTCTGTGGATAACTTCTTTGTAATTGTTCCAGAGCCGGCCCTTGTTAAAAACTCAAAACTGTGCCTGACCTGTGGTGGCGCAGTGGATAAAACCTCGACCTGGAACTCTGAGGTCGCCGGTTTGAAACCCTGGGCTTGCCTGGTCAAGGCACATATGGGAGTTGATGCTTCCTGCTCCTCCCTCCCCCTTCTCTCTCTCTCTCTCACTCTCTCTCTCCTCTCTAAAAATTAATAAAAAGAACATTTTTAAAAAACTCAAAACTGTGCAATTTATACTAAAATCTCATGCTCAGATGTTTTACTGATGGGGCACTTGTTACAAAACAAAAACAATCAAAGAGTACATGATGAAGGGACTGGGACTCCAGTGGGGATAGAGAGGGGTCACGAAGGACTCTCTGGTTAGCGTTGGGAAACCAATGTCTCTGTACCTTGGGTCCCATGTTCTGGTCTCTTTTATTTTTCAATTTCTTCCACTGATTTCAGAGAAAGAGGAAGGGAGAGAAAAAGGGAGAGAAGCATCAACTCTTTGTGCCACTTGGTTGATCACTCACTGATTGCTTCTCATATGTGTCATGACTGGGGGTCAGGCCTGCGACCTCAGCATGCCAGGACAAAGCTCTATCCATTGAGCCATCCGGCCAGGGCTTCTTCTGGACTCTTTTTTTTTTGGACAGAGAGAGTCAGAGAGAGGGATAGACAGGGCAGACAGACAGACAGGAACAGAGAGAGATGAGAAACATCAATCATCAGTTTTTCCTTGTGAGACCTTAGTTGTTCATTAATTGCTTTCTCATATGTGCCTTGACCGTGGGCCTTCAGCAGACCGAGTATCCCCTTGCTGGAGCCAGTGACCTTGGGTCCAAGCTGGTGAGCTTTTGCTCAAACCAGATGAGCCTGTGCTCAAGCTGGAGACCTTGGGGTCTCAAAACTGGGTCCTCTGCATCCCAGTCCAACGCTCTATCCACTACGCCAACGCCTGGTCAGGCTGGACTCTCTTGCCATCTGGTCTGTGCTGTCCAATACATAGCTACTAGCCACATGTAGCTTTTTTTTTTTTTTGCATTTTTCCGAAGCTGGAAATGGGGAGGCAGTCAGACAGACTTCTGCATGCGCCCAACCGGGATCCACCCAGCATGCCCACTAGGGGGCAATGCTCTGCCCCTCTGGGGCATCACTGTTGCATCCAGAGCCATCCTAGCGCCTGAGGCAGAGGCCACAGAGCCATCCCCAGCACCCGGGCCATCTTTGCTCCAATGGAGCCTCCGCTGCTGGAGGGGAAGAGAGAGACAGAGAGGAAGGAGAGGGGGAGGGGTGGAGAAGCAGATGGGCGCTCCTCCTGTGTGCCCTGGCCAGGAATCGAACCCAGGACTCCTGCATACCAGGCCGACACTCTACCACTTAGCCAACCGGCCAGGGCCACATGTAGCTTTTTAAGCTTAATCAACATAAAATAAAATGAAGAATTCGGCTCCTCCGTTTATAGCTGCCCAGTGTCTAGATAGGATGCACAGTGAGACCTGCAGTTCATATGAACAATGAATGGTTTTTTAGGGGGGCAATGTTTCTGTACAAGTTTGTTTCAAACTGAACAGATGTATCTGAAATGCGCATTTACCTGGAGCCCTCTCTTTTCTCGCCCTAACTCTGGCACACACAGACCCCCACCTCCCCAGTCACAGCAGCCACCTAGCGACTGCTTCGAAAGACACTGGTGGCCCGTGGCGGCCCCGTGGGACATAGGCCATTTGCATCCTCAGAAAGTCTGATCAGACATGGCTGACCCATGACACGGCTTCTGCAGAAAGCGGCAGGTCTGGCAGGACAGGGACATCGCTAAGGGGAGTGAGGACAGGTCTCGTGGAGATGTCGAGAAAACTGTGATTAGATTCCAAGACATGAGTCACACATTTGGCAGCTTCTGGGAAAGAGATCCCAGGGCTTGGTCACTTCAAAGAAAAGATTCTGATGGACTCGGTGCCAAAAGTGGCTTGTTTGTTTCTTTTCCCCACAGACACAGAGCAGGGAAAAGGAATTTCTCTTAGTATTTCTGTAGAATCCCAACAGGATCAGGGATGGAAGGGATGGGGTATAATCTCATTTTCTCTTATCTGTTGAAAATTCACTAGGCAGGGTGGGGCTGTTTTTGTTGAGAGAGGAGGGGTGTGGAGTGAGAAGTATCAACTCACAGTTGCTTCCCTTTAGGTGTCCTTTACTTCTTGTATGGCCCTTCACCGGGCAGGCCCTGGGTTTTGAACCAGCGACCTCAGCATTTCAGGTCAGTGCTGAAATGCACCACCACAGGCCAGGCAGGATGGGACTGTTTTTAAATTATAAGATTCTACATAAATAAACAGATTCCCAGACTTCACTTTTACTGGATTCTTTTGAAAAGCCTTGCAATGCATTTACTTCTTCAACAAACAGTCGTGAAAATCAGCTATTTCTGAGGTCCTAATTCACAGGAAGAAATGGAGATGTAGTTTGTCAAGAGCTCAGAATTTGAAATGGCTAAGCCTGACCTGTGGTGGCGCAGTGGATAAAGCATCGACCTGGAAATGCTGAGGTCGCTGGTTCGAAACCCTGGGCTTGCCTGGTCAAGGCACATATGGGAGTTGATGCTTCCTGCTCCTCCCCCCTTCTCTCTCTCTCTCTCTCCTTTCTAAAATGAATTAAAAATAAATAAATAAATAAATAAAGCGGGAAAAAAAAAAAAGAATTTGAAATGGCTAAGACCTACAGGAGATGGGGGGATGGGCGCTGTACAGAAGTGACCTACCAATGATTTATAAATTTTATGAAAGAAATTCTACACAAAGCGTTGGAAAAAGAAAACGGTTTCCTCTTCCTTCTTCTGGGTTTGGTAGTTGCGGGCAGGGGCCTCCAAATTAACTGACAATACACAGATTAACAGGAGAAAAGACTGGGTTTATTTACACTTGCCTGAGGGACATCCCAGTCAATGGGCACCTGGACGGGCTGCCTGAAAAAAAGTTTATATCCATCAGCCTAACAAAAGGAGGGATGTTAGTGCTCAGTGGGGGCGGACAGTAGGCTCCCTCGGTCTTTTTTATGCTAAAGACAGGGGCTGCCCGTGCCTGGCAGCTGACTGCGCAGGAAACTCGCTCAGAGGGGGGTTGGGAGTCCCCGTTTGTTGGGGGGAGGGCACAAATGAGGACAATTTGTCTAAGATTTTTTACTTTCATTTTTTCTTCAAATTATAAGAGAAAGTTTTTGTAGGAAGTTACAGAGATAGTAGAAGGGAGCCATAGAAGAAATGGGCTCAGGGAACAGGACAGAGGCAAGAGAGAGATTTAGGAGAGCCCTGTGGAAAGGAGGCTGGGACAGGGGGACCCAGGGGTGGGCAGAGCGCGCTCAGATCTCTTTCTACATCTTCTGCGGCCTAAATGTTTTCGTGATAAAGACAAAAAAAACCATTTTGCTTTTTTTTTTAAACAGTATACATGTTCAGTAATCATAAACAGTTAAACCATATATATAAACCATATTTTTTTTTTTTTTTTAACTCAGCAGATAAGACAAAATCTTTCAACTCTGAGGTCCTCGTGGGTCCTCACATACTAGAGTGGGAAGACTGGGGGACCCCGTGCGGGGTGTAGAGGCTGTTATATTGAGTGGGAAACTTGAACACATGTGAACACAATATTTTTGTGTGTGACAGAGACAGAGAGAGGGATAGATAGGGACAGACAGACAGGTAGAGAGATGAGAAGCATTACAGCTAGTGCTCAATTTATGACCATGATTGGCTCCGACAGACTGGTCGTAACATGATTTGGTCGTAAATTGAGTAGGCTATATGTACAGTACTGTGAAATGATGTTATAAAAATCTTTAAGTCATATTTTATCATAATTATCTTTCATTATTGTTGTATACCATAATTTTCTTTGTTCATTTTATGCCATTTGTATCATCTCTACACCATTTTGGTTCTTTTTTTTTTCTTCTTTTTATTTACTCATTTTAGAGAGGGGAGAGAGAGAGAGAGAGAGAGAAGCGGGGAAGGAGCAGGAAGCATCAACTCCCATATGTGCCTTGACCAGGCAAGTGCAGGGTTTCGAACCGGCAACCTCAGCGTTCCAGGTCGATGCTTTATCCACTGCGCCACCACAGGTCTGGTTCTTATTTTTACATTCGTCAGGTTTAAGTAAAACACTGCATTACCAGTACAACTGGTTTAATATTTGCAAAGACAATTTCCTCTTGGTAGACATCTTGGGAGGGGTTTGATGAAAAATATCCAAGACACACACACACACACACACACACAAATCCAAGACACAAAACACAAATTGCTGTACCGAGTCTGGGATAACAGTTGAAATGGTGCTCGCGGAGATGGTAGTGCTGCTGGAAGCTGGTCTGCACTGTCATACGCCCAGCTGGGCAACGCTTGTGTTGCCAGATGCGGAGCAGTCCTGGCTAGCGATTGTAGTGGTAAAGTCGAATGATCGTAAGTTGATCAATATTTGTAATTCTTCGTTGTGGCACCCTACTTGTTCATTAATTGCTTTCTCATATGTGCCTTGACCGGGGCGGGGGTGGGGCTACAGCAGACCAAGTGACCCCTTGCTCAAGCCAGCAACTTTTGGCTCAAGCTGGTGAGCCTTGATCAAACCAGATGAGCCTGTGCTCATTTTTTTTTCTAAACTGGAAAGACTGACAAGCCTGGTAGACATGGAATATGTAGGAAACTGCTGGGAGACCTTGTTTTGGAAGGATAAAGGATTTCACCTGAGAGGTTTTGTATGGTTTTGCAAGAAGATCTTTAATGAACAGTAAATACAGAGAGTGAGAGAGGGATAGACAGACAGGGACAGACAGACAGGAACAGAGAGAGATGAGAAACATCAATCATCAGTTTTTCATTGTGCGTTGCAACACCTTAGTTGTTCATTGATTGCATTCTCATATGTGCCTTGACCACGAGCCTTCAGCAGATTGAGTAACCCCTTGCTGGATCCAGCGACCTTGGGTCCAAGTTGGTGAGCCCGCACTCAAGCTGGCAACCTCGGGGTCTCGAACCTGGGTCCTCTGCATCCTAGTCCGAGTCCGACGCTCTATCCAGTGTGCCACTGCCTGGTCAGGCTTTTTTTTTTCTTAAAGATTTTCTTTTCTTTTTTTTTTTTCCTCTTGGTTTTTTTTTTTCTTAAAGATTTTTAAAATTGATTTTAGAGAGGAAAGGGGGGGGAGTGGAAAGCATAAACTCCTAGTAGTTGCTTCTCATATGTGCCTTGACCAGGCAAGCCCGGTCCCAGCATTCCAGCTGGACCTTTGTTCACTGCGCCACCACAGGCCAGGCCCCAAGCAGTTAGGAATCTGATCTCTGAAATAGAAGTTCCTTGGGAGGACAGAGTGGGTATGAATTAATCAATGGCATCTCTCAGGGAAATTATTTCTGTACTCAATAAATGAAGAGTCGCCTGACCTGTGGTGGCACAGTGGATAAAGCATCGACCTGGAAATGCTGAGGTTGCTGGTTCGAAACCCTGGGTTTGCCTGGTCAAGGCACATATGGGAGTTGATGCTTCCAGCTCCTCCCTCCCCCCTGTCTCTCTCTCTCCCTCTCTCTCCCTCTCTCTCTCCTCTCTAAAAATGAATAAATAAAATTTTTTAAAAAATAAAAAAATAAACAAAGAGTCAGTTATGAATATTGTCAGATTTAATTTTTATTTTTTTAAAGATCTTACTTACTCATTTTAGAGAGGAGAGAAAGAGAAGGTGGGGAGGAGCAGGAAGCATCAACTCCCATATGTGCCTTGACCAGGCAAGCCCAGGCTTTCAAACTGTCAACCTCAGCGTGCCAGGTCCATGCTTTATCCACTGCACCACCACAGGTCAGGCCTGTCAGGTTTGATATTTATCGTGAGCAATTGGGAGTTATTAAATATTTGTTGTAGTTCAAGTGCTGCCATCCCCATTTCACTAGTGGGCACCCTGAGCTCCTAACAGAGTCTGAGGTACCAGCTGTCACCACCCCTAACTGGACAGGGAAGCACATATTGGGGTGAATGTGGAGAAGAAAGAGGGTCTAAGTAGACTAGACATAAACGCTGAGGAAGGGGCATAAATCCCTAGGAAGACAAATGTTTGCAATCACCCAGATGTGAGTCACCCATGTAGACAGAGGACTTCTATTTACTAGTGGCTAGGTAAATTCCAGTGCTTTGGCAACCCTGGGCAGTGGCCATCTTCCCGACACACTGGGAGCATCTCCAAGGCAACGCAAGAGTCAAACACATCTCTGGGACCTTTTTTTTTTTCCTCTAGGACCTTTTAACTTAGGTGCTGGCTGTCAGAAGGCTGTTTGTCTGACCTGACCACGTGGTGGCACAATGGATAGAGTTGGACTGGGACATGGAGGACCCAAGTTTGAAACTCTTGAGGTCACCTACTTGAGTGTGGGATCATGGATGTGACCCCATGGTCACTGGCTTGAAGCCCAAGGTCACTGGTTTGAGCAAGGGGTCACTCGTTCTGCTGTTGCCCCGTCACACACACACACCAGGTCAAGGCACATATGAGAAAGCAATTGTTGCACAACTAAGGTGCCATAACAAAGAATTGATGCTTCTCATTTCTCTCCCTCCCTGTCTGTCTGGTTGCCCTCTGTCCCTCTCTTTGACTCTCTCTGTCTCTGTCAAAAAAATGACCGAATGGACAGATAGATGGATGGATGACTCAGAGTCTCATAGAGCAGATCTGAGGGAGGAACTTTAAGCCCAAGGGAAAACACTACCAGTTAGCTCAATTAACCCATTTGCTGAGCACTTACTAGTGCATAACAGGATTCTGTCATTGATTTATCTCAGGACAGGAATGAGGAAGTACAACAGCTCTTTCTACATCTCTTTAACATTGATTTTAGAGAGAGAAAGAGAGAGGGAGGGAGAGAAATATTGATTTGTTGTTCCACTTATTTATGCATTCATTGGTTGATTCTCATATGAGCCCTGACCAGGATCAAACCCATGACTTTGGAAGGTTGGAACTATACTCTAGCCAGCTAAGCCACCCAACTAGGGGCTGTATCTTTTATGTTTGAGAACCCAGAGACCTCAAGCCATTTTCTTTTTTTTTTTTTTTTTTTTTTTTACAGAGACAGAGAGAGAGTCAGAGAGAGGGATAGACAGGGACAAAAAGACAGGAACGGAGAGATGAGAAGCATCAATCATTAGTTTTTTGTTGCGCATTGCAACACCTTAGTTGTTCATTGATTGCTTTCTCATATGTGTCTTGACTGTGGGCCTTCAGCAGACCAAGTAACCCCTTGCTGGAGCCAGCCACCTGGGGTCCAAGCTGGTGAGCTTTTGCTCAAACCAGATGAGCCCTTGCTCAAGCTGGTGACCTTGGGATCTCAAACCTGGGTACTCAGCATCCCAGGCTGACACTCTATCCACTGTGCCATCGCTCAGACATGCTCAAGCCATTTTCTTTCTTTTTTTTTTTTTTGCATTTTTCTGAAGCTGGAAACAGGGAGAGACAGTCAGACAGACTCCCGCATGCGCCCGACCGGGATCCACCCGGCACGCCCACCAGGGGGCGACGCTCTGCCCACCAGGGGGCGATGCTCTGCCCATCCTGGGCGTCGCCATGTTGCGACCCTCCTGGGTGTCGCCATGTTGCCACCAGAGCCACTCTAGCGCCTGGGGCAGAGGCCACAGAGCCATCCCCAGCGCCCGGGCCATCTTTGCTCCAATGGAGCCTTGGCTGCGGGAGGGGAAGAGAGAGACAGAGAGGAAGGCGCGGCGGAGGGGTGGAGAAGCAAATGGGCGCTTCTCCTATGTGCCCTGGCCGGGAATTGAACCCGGGTCCTCCGCACGCTAGGCCGACGCTCTACCGCTGAGCCAACCGGCCAGGGCTCAAGCCATTTTCTTAAGGTCACAGTTTACAAACCAGGATTCATTCAGGAGCAGCCTGAGTGAGTGTTATTTAACCAAGGGCTATGGAGTGTTTGCTGGGCATTCTTCTCAGTGGAAGGGGCAGGCAGGGTGAAGAATGGTTAAAGCAGAGTCCTGGAAGGCCTATAAGTCTGTTATTCAAATAAGAATAGTAATATTTGTTATTCTAAATAATAACAGAACCCATAGTGCCTGACCAGGCGGTGGCGCAGTGGATAGAGCATCGGACTGGGATGCGGAGGACCCAGGTTTGAGACCCAGAGGTCGCCAGCTTGAGCATGGGCTCATCTGGTTTGAACAAAAGCCCACCAGCTTGAGCCCAAGGTCGCTGGCTTCAGCAAGGGGTTACTAGGTCTACTGAAGGCCCGTGGTCAAGGCACATATGAGAAAGCAATCAATGAACAACTAAGGTGTTGCAACGAAAAACTAATGATTGATGCTTCTTATCTCTCTCCATTCCTGTCTGTCTGTCCCTATCTATCCCTCTCTCTAACTCTGTCTCTGTAAAAAAAAAAAAAGGGGGGGGGAGGCCACATATTAAACTTGACAAACGCCTGATCTGTGGTGGCACAGTAGAAAAAGCCTCAACCTGGAATGCTGAGGTCACCAGTTTGAGACCCTGGGCTTGACCAGTCATTGCAAAAGTTATAGTTGATGCTTCGGCTCTTCCTCACCCCCACCCACCTCGCCTTTCTCTCTCCTCTCTCTCAAATTAATAAATAACATCTTAAATAATTATTTAATTAAATAAATAAACCTGACAAGCTCAGGGGAGGCCTGCCTAGCGGGCCATACAAACTCAGAAACCGAAAGTAACCACAAACATTCCTAACTAAGATTGTCATGGCATACTCATGGCCTAGGCCTGTGGCTTCCTTGACAAAGGTCAAACTTTACCCTAACTGAGCCTGTCTATTGTCTTTGTGCATCTTAGATAACATACCTTGGAGATATGTTTGTCATTCAAAATTGGAGGGACAATTGGCTGTGCACCTGTCTTGTGTGAGATGTGCCTTCCTCAAACTTGGTTACGGCACATAACCCATCTGACCTGAAAAGAAAGAAGAGATAACATACCTTTGAAAGATCAGAGTGACCTTCTTTCCTAGACTCCTCAGGGCACAGCCTCCCACCGGAACACGGACCCTTCATTGTTATCTTGGTCAATAACATGTGCTGTCATATTTGTCTATCTATCTATTTATTTATTTATTTTTATTTATTCATTTTTAGAGAGGAGAGAGAGAGGGAGAGAGAGAGAAAGAGAGGAAAAGAGAGGACAGACAGAGAGAGAGGAGGAGGGAGGAGCTGGAAGCATCAACTCCCATATGTGCCTTGACCAGGCAAGCCCAGGGTTTTGAAAGATCTTTTTTTTTAAACTTTATTTATTTATTCATTTTAGAGAGGAGAGAGAGAGAGAAAGAGAGAGAGAGAGAGAGAAGGGAGGAGCAGAAAGCATCAACTCCCATATGTGCCTTGACCAAACAAGCCCAGGGTTTTGAACCAGCGACCTCAGAGTTCCAGGTCGAAGCTTTATCCACTGCGCCACCACAGGTCAGGCAAGCCCAGGGTTTTGAACAGGCAACCTCAGCATTTCCAGGTCGACATTTTATCCACTGCACCACCACAGGTCAGGCTGTCATGTTTATTTATAACATTTCTGTACCCACCAATGTAAAAAAATAATGTGTTTGTTCATTTTTCCTTTTATCCAACTCAGAGATTTTCTTGTTTAGCTCTCTCCCCCCTCCCTAAACTACCACTGGTGGTTTTTGTATACTCCCTTTATGCCCTGTTGTTGATCAAATAAGTTTGTAAATGTGATGTATATGTTTGCTCACTTATAGTTTGCATTGGGTGTGGGGGACAGGCTGTAAGCAGGCAGGGTTGTTACTGATAGATACGTGAATTCCAAACTGCCCTCTTGATGTTCCGCTTATCTGTCAGACCTCACCCTTACTGGACTATTGACCCTGAGACAGAGGAATTCCAAAAAGTTGACAACCCGCCCCAAGGAGGGGCTCCGGACATACCAGGACTTTTGGTTCAACACCCACATGCTTGAAGCCCCCCAAGGAGGAGCATTCCAGACATACCAGGACTTTTGCCTCAGTATCCCCTCAGGCTCTCCCAAACACTATATAACTCGCCCCTAGTCTGTAACCGGTGTTCTTCTCCCCCAGGAGGAGTGCCCGGCAGGGTTCCTTTCTTCCTTTCAATAAAGCCTGTTACTCTGGTCTTTCGGACTCCCATGGATTCCAACAGTTACAGCCTAAAGCTCAGTGTTTTTTTTGTTTGTTTGTTTGTTTGTTTGTTTATTTATTTATTCATTTTAGAGAGAAGTGGGAGAGAGAGAGAGAGAGGAGAGAAGGAGCTGGAAGCGTCAACTCCCATATGTGCCTTGACCAGGCAAGCCCAGGGTTTCGAACCGGCAACCTCAGCATTTCCAGGCCGACGCTTTATCCACTGCGCCACCACAGATCAGGCTCAGTGTTTTTTTTGTTGTTGGTGTTTTTTTACAGTGACAGAGAGAGTCAGAGAGAGGGATAGATAGGGACAGACAGACAGAAATGAAGAGAGATGAGAAGCATCAATCATTAGTTTTTCATTGCAACACCTTAGTTGTTCATTGATTGCTTTCTCATATGTGCCTTGACCATGAGGCTGCAGCACACCGAGTAACCCCTTGCTTGAGCCAGCAACCTTGGGTCCAAGCTGGTGAGCTTTGCTCAAACCAGATGAGCCCACTCAAGCTGGTGACCACGAGGTCTTGAACCTGGGTCCTCCGCATCTCAATCCGATACTCTATCCCAGGGGTCCCCAAACTTTTTACACAGGGGGCCAGTTCACTGTCCCTCAGACCATTGGGGGGCCGGACTATAAAAAAAACTATGAACAAATCTCTATGCACACTGCACATATCTTATTTTAAAGTAAAAAAAACAAAACGGGAACAAATACAATATTTAAAATAAAGAACAAGTAAATTTAAATCAACAAATTGACCAATATTTCAATGGGAACTATGCTCCTCTCACTGACCACCAATGAAAGAGATGCCCCTTCCAGAAGTGCTGCGGGGGCCAGATAAATGGCTGCAGGGGGCCGCATGCGGCCCGCGGGCCATAGTTTGGGGACCCCTGCTCTATCCAATGCGCCACCACCTGGTCTCCTAAGGCTTAGTTTTAAGACTAAGCTTTTCCCACACCCTTGACTGTTGCTTGATGTAGAGTGTTGTACTCTCATGAGGAATCCTATTTATCCCTCAGATAAGTGACTTTGTATCAGAGACTTCCTTGTTTGTATTTTGAATTAAAGGTTTTGATTTCTTTTTGTTTTTAATTTTTTTAAAGATTTTATTTATTCATTATAGATAGGGGGGAGAGAGAGAGAGAAAGAGAGAGAGAGAGAGAGAAGGGGGAGGAGCAAGAAACATCAACTCCCATATGTGCCTTGACCAGGCAAGTGCAGGGTTTTGAACCGGCAACCTCAGCGTTTCCAGTTTGACGCTTTATCCACTGCGCCAACACAGGTCAGGCCAAGGTTTTGATTTCTACACTATAAAATGGGGCAGAAGAGCCCATGCTGGTGGAGAGCAGAGAAAGGCCACGTGGAGAAGAGGAGAAGCAGCCAAGATGGCAGAGTGCTGAAGGAGAAGCCAGTTTGTGCAGAGAGAAGGAGATGGGGAACAGAGGTGAATAAGGCTGGTGAGCTTAAAAACTTTTTTTTTTTTTTTTTACAGAGACAGAGAGAATTTGAGAGAGGGATAGATAGGGACAGACAGACAGGAACGGAGAGAGATGAGAAGCATCAATCATCAGTTTTTCATTGCGACACCTTAGTTGTTCATTAATTGCTTTCTCATATGTGCCTTAACCGTGGGCCTTCAGCAGATGGAGTAACCCCTTGCTCAAGCCAGCGACCTTGGGTCCAAGCTGATGAGCCTTGCTCAAACAAAATGAGCCCACACTCAAGCTGGCGACCTTGGGTCCTCCGAACTTGGGTCCTCCGTATCCCAGTCCAACGCTCTATCCGCTGCGCCACCGCCTGGTCAGGCAAGCTTAAAACCTTTAATTCTAGCCCTGGCTGATTGGCTAAGTGGTAGAGCGTTGGCCTGGCGTGCAAGAGTCCCGGGTTTGATTCCCGGCCAGGGCACACAGGAGAAGCGCCCATCTGCTTCTCCACCCCTCCCCCCTCCTTCCTCTCTGTCTCTCTCTTCCCCTCCCGCAGCCGAGGCTCCATTGAAGCAAAGATGGCCCGGGTGCTGAGGATGGCTCTGTGGCCTCTGCCTCAGGCACTGGAATGGCTCTGAATGCAACAGAGCAATGCCCCAGATGGACAGAGCATCGCCCCCTGGTGGGCATGCCGGGTGGATCCCGGTCGGGCGCATGTGGGAGTCTGACTGCCTCCCTGTTTCCAGCTTCGGAAAAATGCAAAAAAACCCCAAACCAAACCAAAGCAAAAAACCTTTGATTCTAGGAAACTCAGATAAGTCAGTGGCTTTGGGAGCCCTGAATGGAAAGGGAAGTGTTTTACCCTGTGTGTATTTCTTGCCCACCGGGTGCAAGCTATGATTAAAGCTAATGGCCCACCAGTTCCTGGCTCTGTTGTTTCATTACCATCTGTCCGAATCTAATGAGAACCTGCATGGGCCAGGCAGCTGTGATGGTGGCCGTGACTACTGGCCTTACACCTGTCCTCTCCTTTGATTCTTTTTTTTTTAATTTTTTTATTATTTTTTTTATTTTTTATGTATTCATTTTAGAGAGGAGAGAGAGGAGAGAGAGAAACAGGGGGGAGGAGCTGGAAGCATCAACTCCCACATGTGCCCTTACCAGGCAAGCCCAGGGTTTCAAACCGGCGACCTCAGCATTTCCAGGTCGACGCTTTATCCACTGCGCCACCACAGGTCAGGCTAAAATTTTTTTAATTCATTTTAGAGAGGAGAGAGAAAGGGAGAGAGAGAGAGACAGAGAGGGAGAGAGAGAGGAGAGAGAGACAAAGAGAGAAGGTGGGGAGGAGCTGGAAGCATCAACTCCCATATGTGCCTTGACCAGGCAAGCCCAGGGTTTTGAACCGGCGACCTCAGCATTTCCAGGTCGACGCTTTATCCACTGCGCCACCACAGGTCAGGCTGATTCTTTTTTTTTTTTTTTTTTCATTTTTCTAAAGCTGGAAACAGGGAGAAACAGTCAGACAGACTCCCGCATGCGCCCGACCGGGATCCACCCGGCACGCCCACCAGGGGCAACGCTCTGCCCACCAGGGGGCGATGCTCTGCCCATCCTGGGCGTCGCCATGTTGCAACCAGAGCCACTCTAGCACCTGGGGCAGAGGCCACAGAGCCATCCCCAGCGCCCGGGCCATCTTTGCTCCAATGGAGCCTTGGCTGCGGGAGGGGAAGAGAGAGACAGAGAGGAAAGCGCGGCGGAGGGGTGGAGAAGCAAATGGGCGCTTCTCCTGTGTGCCCTGGCCGGGAATCGAACCCGGGACCTCCGCACGCTAGCCCAACGCTCTACCGCTGAGCCAACCGGCCAGGGCGCTGATTCTTTTTTTTAAATTACAGATGACATACAATATTATATTATTTTCAGGTGTACGACATAGTGATCATTCATATAACTTACAAAGTGAACCACTTGATAAATCTAGTATGTATCCAGCACCATCCATAGTTATTACAATATTAGTATAGTTCTTAGAATATTATTATTACAATATAATTACATTGTTATCACAATATAATTGACTATATTCCCTATGCTATTCTTTTGATTCTCATGAATAAAACAAACTGTAAAATGGCCATTTGTCAAAACATTCTCTCAACCAATTTAGATTTTGCTTCTTGGTAAGTGTCAGTTTGGCTCAAATACACTTTTTTTTTTTTTCTTTATTCATTTTTAGAGAGGAGAGAGAGAGGGAGAGAGAGAAGGGGGGAGGAGCTGGAAGCATCAACTCCCATATGTGCCTTGACCAGGCAAGCGCAGGGTTTCGAACCGGCGACCTCAGCATTTCTAGGTCGACGCGTTATCCACTTTGCCACCACAGGTCAGGCTCAAATACATTTTTTTTTAAAAAGCAAATTGCCCTGGCCAGTTGGCTCAGCGGTAGAGCGTCGGCCTAGCGTGCGGAGGACCCGGGTTCGATTCCTGGCCAGGGCACACAGGAGAAGCGCCCATTTGCTTCTCCACCCCTCCGCCGTGCTTTCCTCTCTGTCTCTCTCTTCCCCTCCCGCAGCCAAGGCTCCATTGGAGCAAAGATGGCCCGGGCGCTGGGGATGGCTCTGTGGCCTCTGCCTCAGGCGCTAGAGTGGCTCTGGTCGCAACATGGCGATGCCCAGGATGGGCAGAGCATTGCCCCCTGGTGGGCAGAGCATCGCCCCATGGTGGGCGTGCCGGGTGGATCCCGGTCGGGCGCATGCGGGAGTCTGTCTGACTGTCTCTCCCCGTTTCCAGCTTCAGAAAAATGAAAAAAAAAAAAAAAAAAAAGCAAATTAACTGTATTTAACAATTTATGGGGTTATGTCTATGATCCCACGCTCAAGCCAGGCAACCCTGCACTCAAGCCAGTTGAGCCCACGCTCAAGCTGGTGACCTTGGGGTTTCAAACCTGGGTCCTCAGCGCCCCAGGTCAAGGCTCTATCCATGGCGCCACTGCCTGGTCAGACATTCTGTTATCTTTTTTTTTTACAGAAACAGAGAGAGAGTCAGAGAGAAGGAGAAACAGGGACAGATAGACAGGAACGGAGAGATGAGAAGCATCTATCATTAGTTTTTCGTTGCACATTGCGACACCTTAGTTGTTAATTGATCACTTTCTCACATGTGCCTTGACTGTGGGCCTTCAGTGGACCGAGTAACCCCTCGCTCGAGCCAGCAACCTTGGGTCCAAGTTGGTGAGCTTTTGTTCAAATCAGATGAGCCTGCGCTCAAGCTGGCAACCTCGGAGTCTCGAACCTGGGTCCTCGGCATCCCAGTCCTACGGTCTATCCACTGCACCACCACCTGGTCAGGGTTTTTTTTTTTTTTTTTTTTTAATAGAGACAGAGAGTCAGAGAGAGGGATAGACAGGGACAGACAGACAGGAACGGAGAGATGAGAAGCATCAATATTAGTTTTTCGTTGAGCACTGCGACACCTTAGTTGTTCATTGATTGCTTTCTCATAAAGGCCTTGACCATGGGCCTTCAACAGACCGAGTAACCCCTTGCTCGAGCCAGCAACCTTGGGTCCAAGTTGGTGAGCTTTTGTTCAAACCAGATGAGTCCACGTTCAAGCTGACGACCTCGGGGTCTCAAACCTGGGTCCTCGGCATTCTAGTCTGACGCTCTATCCACTGCGCCACCGCCTGGTCAGGCTCTGTTATCTTTTTAAAATTTTTTTATTGATTGATTTTAGAGAAAGAAGAAAGCAGAGAGAAAGAAAGATCTATTTATTGTTCCACTTATTTATGCATTTGTTGGCTGATTCTTGTATGTGCCCTGATCAGGAATCAAACCTGCAACCTTGGCGTATAAGGGCTATGAATGATCTAACCACTGAGCTAGCTGGCCAGGGCTCTGTTATCTTTTTTATTCAAACACAGAATAAAAGAAAAGAAATTGGAAAAATGCTGAAACCTACACTCTCCTTGGAAATTCACAGTGCAGCATCTTAGTGTCCTGCAGGGTCTGAGGAGGAGAAAAAAAGTCAAACCTGTGTGACTTTATTTTCCACATTCTCTTTAGAAATACAGAAATATTTTTTTTTTTTTTCTTTTTTACAGGGACAGAGAGAGTGTCAGAGAGAGGGATAGATAGGGACAGACAGACAGGAATGGAGAGAGATGAGAAGCATCAATCATCAGTTTTTCGTTGTGACACCTTAGTTGTTCATTGATTGCTTTCTCATGCGGGCCTTCAGCAGACCCAGTAACTCCTTGCTCGAGCCAGCGACCTTTGGTCTAAGCTGGTGAGCTTTGCTCAAACCAGATGAACTCGCGCTCAAGCTGGTGACCTCGGGGTCTCGAACCTGGGTCCTCCGCATCCCAGTCCAACACTCTATCCACTGTGCCAGTGCCTGGTCAGGTCAGGCAGAACTTACCAGTGTTTGATTGGCCCACTTTATAGAAGAAAATGGCCCTGGCTGGGCAGTTCAGTTGGTTAGAGCATGGTCTCATACTACCAGGTTGATGGTTCCACCCCATTTCAGGACACATACAATAGTCAACCAATGAATGCATAAATAAATGGAACAAGAAATCGATGTTTTCCCTATCCTTTCCTCTCTAAAATCAATAAATGAAAATTAAAGAAATAAAAGGAGAAAATGAAGCATAGAAGATATTAAAGAAATCCGGTAGCTGGCCAATTGGCATTGGGTTTTGAACACAGGACCCTAGCACTAAAGCGTTCTTTGTCACAAAATACAGGCGTCGCAACTTCTTCTCCCCTTATTGGTCAGAAAAGAAAAGATTGTATTGGCCAGACAGCCTCTCAGCCTCGTCTGAGATGGGCTCGGTCGGAGCGCCCCCTCGTGGCCGGCGTGGGAAAGCGCATCTCTGGTTAATGCCATTTTTGTGTTTGTGACGTCCATTTGGATTGAGGTCAAATTTGGTTTACTGATCTGCATCCATAAAGTCTTTTGTAGGTATTCTCACCGCCAGTGGACCACTCCGTCTCCTGTACCACCTCAAGTCTGTTGGAGCCCACAGTCTTTGACGTTCCACCTCCCAAAACATTCACCCTGCGAACACTTCCCTACACCCCACTGCCTCCCCTTTCTGGGCTATGGTGTCCCACCTGGATGACAAATTAGCGTCCTATGCTCTTGGCTCACCCTACATCCACTCCATCCTCCCTGGGATATTTTTCTCAAGCTAGACCAGAGTGTTCTTTTCAAAACACCAGTAATTATCCTGATATAAATTCAGCTAAAGGTGCTTTAATGGTCCCCAGTGTCCTTGAAAAACTGAATTTGTACCAACACTGGCAGGGACCTAAATAACCTGTCCCTGTAATTTTTCCATTGTAATTTCTCTGTCTCGCTCCCTCATTAGACTTCAGCTATGCTGGCTCTTTTATTTCTTTTCTGAACAAAGGACATCAACGTATGATTTTCTCTGCCTGGAATGCTTTTTGCTAGCTAATCACAAGGCAAAAAACCTCTCTGCATTTCTTAAAATGCATATGTGATTTACTCAAGAAAAAAAAATTTCCCTGACAATACTAAATCCCCCTATTCTTTGGCACAACAGACCACATTTTCTTTTTTCTTTTTAGAAGGGGCAGACAGGGACAGACAGACAGGAAAGGAGAGAAATGAGAATCATCAATCCTTTGTTGTGATTCCTTAGTTCATTGATTGCTTTCTCGTATGTGCCTTGACCAGGGACCTCCAGCTGAATGAGCGACCCTCGCTCAAGCCAGCAACCTTGGACTCAGGCCAGCAACCATGGGGTCATGTCTATGGACCCATGCTCAAGTCAGCAACCCAGTGCTCAAGCTAGATGACCCCATGCTCAAGCCAGTGACCTTGGGTAGACCACACTTTCTTAAATGCTCAGAAGTGCCTATTAGTTATTGCTCTCTCTCTCTCTCTCTCTCTCTTTTTAAAGGAATCAGATGTTATAAAATGGCCAAGAACATACCAGGTATACTAAGTCTGAACCAGTCCCTGATGTATGTCACCACCAACTGGCAGAAAATAGGAGCATAGTGAAATGTACTAAGAATGTGCAACCAGCAACATCCAGAGTGTGAGAGACTCTTACTGCTCCAGTGGTTCTACAACATAGCTTACAATGGAGGGAATATAATATTCAGAAGAGTCTGGCGGATTGAGAAGCATCAGAAAAGAAAGAAGTATTATTTCTATATTGTACAGACTGGCTTAAATTTATTATTTTTTAAATTCATTTTTAGAAAGGAGAGGGAGAGAGAGAGAGAGACAGAGAGAGAGACAGAAAGAGGGGGAGAGGAGCTGGAAGTATCAACTCCCATATGTGCCTTGACCAGGCAAGCCCAGGGTTTCGAACCGGCAACCTCAGCATTTCCAAGTCGACGCTTATCCACTGCACCACCACAGGTTAGGCCGTATATGACTTCTTTATTTTTATTTATTTTTTTACTTTTTGACAGAGACAGAGAGAGAGTCAGAGAGAGGGACAGACAGACAGGAAGGAAGAAAAATGAGAAGCATCAATTTTTTGTCACAGTTCCTTAGTTGTTCACAGATTGCTTTCTCATATGTGCCTTAATGGGGGGGGGGGGCTACAGCAGACCAAGTAACCCCTTGCTCAAGCCAGAGACCTTGGACCAAAGGTGGTGAGCTTTGCTCAAATTAGATGAACCCACACTCAAGCTAGCAAACTTGGAGTCTCAAACTTGGGTCCTCCGCGTCCCAGTCCCACACTCTAACCACTGTACCACCACCTGGTTAGGCAGGCCAGCAACCTTTGGACTCAAGCTAGCGACCATGGAGTCACATGTATGTTCCCATGCTCAAGCCAGCAACCCTACACTCAAGCTGGTGAAACCCACGCTCAAGCCAGTGACCTCAGGGTTTTGAACCTGGGTCCTCCACATCTCAGTCTGATGCTCTACTGCGCCACTGCCTGGTTAGGCTATGACTTCTTTATTGCATGCTCATCAGTCTCTACAGTGTGTCCGTAAAGTCATGGTGCACTTTTTTTTTTTTTATTAATTTTTAGAGAGAGAGGAGAGAGAGAGAGAGAAGGGGAGGGAGGAGCAGGAAGCATCAACTCCCATATGTGCCTTGACCGGGCAAGCCCAAGGTTTCGAACCGGCAACCTCAGTGTTCCAGGTCGACGCTTTATCCCACTGCGCCACCACAGGTCAGGCTCATGGTGCACTTTTGACTGGTCACAGGAAAGCAACAAAAGATGATAGAAATGTGAAATCTGCACCAAATAAAAGGAAAACCCTCCCAGTTTCTGTAGGATGATGTGGCAGCATGTGTGCATGCCAGTCAAGATATTGACGGTACAGGGGAAAGTTCAGTGTGTTTTGTGGCTCGCTAAATTCGAATCTGTGACCAAAGTGCAACGTAAATATCGGCGCGTTTATAACGAAGCGCCACCACATAGGAATAACATTACTCGGTGGGATAAGCAGTTGAAGGAAACCGGCAGTTTGGTGGAGAAACCCCGTTCTGGTAAGCCATCAGTCAGTGATGAGTCTGTAGAGGCTATACGGGATAGCTACCTAAGGAGCCCTAAATAGTCTGTGTGTGAGCCCACATTGAACTGCACTGAATAGTTATGAAACTGGAAGAGTTTTCCTTTTATTTGGTGCAGATTTCGCATTTCTATCGTTTTTTGTTCCTTTCCTGTGACCTGTCAAAAGTGCACCATGACTTTACGGACACACTGTATATATCCTATGATGTACTTCTGTATCCTACTTGGTCCATAAAATCTTTGAAAGACATATTATTCTTTTTTTCTTTTTTTTTTTTTTGTATTTTTCTGAAGCTGGAAATGGGGAGGCAGTCAGACAGACTTCCGCATGCACCTGACCGGGATCCACCCAGCATGCCCACCAGGGGGCGATGCTCTGCCCATCTTCGGGCGTCACTCTGCAGCAATCAGAGCCATTATAGCGCCTGAGGCGGAAGCCACAGAGCCATCTTCAGTGCCCGGGCAAACTTTGCTCCAATGGAGCCTTGGCTGCGGGAGGGGAAGAGAGAGACAGAGAGGAAGGAGAGGGGGGAGGGGTGGAGAAGCAGATGGGCACTTCTCCTTTGTGCCCTGACCGGGAATTGAACCCAGGACTCCTGCACGCCAGGCCGGTGCTCTACCACTGAGCCAACCAGCCAGGGCCTTTAAATTTTTATAAATTTATTAATTTTTCATAAGACAAGAAGGTGGAGAGAGAGAAAGAGAGAGAAATAGAAACGTCAATCTGTTCTTTTTTTTTTTTTTTTTTTTCCGAAGTTGGAAACGGGGAGGCAGTCAGACAGACTCCCGCATGCACCCGACCAGGATCCACCCGGCACGCCCACCAGGGGGTGATGCTCTGCCCATCTGGGGCGTTGCTCTGTTGCGACCAGAGCCATTCTAGTGCCTGAGGCAGAGGCCACAGAGCGATCCCCAGCGCCCGGGCCAACTTTGTTCCAATGGAGCCTTGGCTGCGGGAGGGGAAGACAGAGACAGAGAGGAAGGAGAGGAGGAGGGGTGGAGAAGCAGATGGGCGCTTCTCCTGTGTGCCCTGGCTGGGAATCGAACCAGGGACTCCTGCACGCCAGGCCGACGTTCTACCACTACATCAATCTGTTCTTATATGTGCCCTGACTGGGGTTGGAACCATCAACCTCTGAGCTTCGGGATGATGCTCTAACCAACTGAACTATCTGGCCAGGGTGAAGACATTTTTTTTTTTTTTTTTTTAATTTATATAAAGAGGGATAGATAGGGACAGACAGACGGGAACGAAGAGAGGTAAGAAGCATCAATCATCAGTTTTTCGTTGCGACACCTTAGCTGTTCATTGATTGCTTTCTCATATGTGCCTTGACCGTGGGCCTTCAGCAGACCAAGCAACCCCTTGCTCGAACCAGAGACCTTGGGTCCAAGCTGGTGAGCTTTTTGCTCAAGCCAGATGAGCCCGCGCTCAAGCTGGCAACCTTGGGGTCTCGAACCTGGGTCCTTCCACATTCCAGTCCGATGCTCTATCTACTGCACCACCTCCTGGTCAGGCAAGACATAGTATTCTTGAGTAGGACAGTGTTTGACAAGGAGCATTGCTCAAAAACATTTTTCTCAATCAGTTCACTGAAAGGTGACTGATGAGCCCTGGCTGAATAGCTCAGCTGGATAGAGCATTATTCCAATATGCAAAGGTTCTGGGTTTGACCCCGGGTCAGGGCACAGACAGGGACAGATCAATGTTTCTGTCTCTCTCCCTTCCTCTTTTTTTTTTAAAAAATTAATAAATAAAATATTTTTGAAAAATAAAGAGTGGCTGCCTGACTAGGCTGTGGTGCAGTGGATAAAGCGTCGGACTGGGACGTGGAGGACCCAGGTTCGAAACCCCAAGGTCGCTGGTTTGAGCGCAGGCTCATCTGGTTTGAGCACAGCTCATCAGTTTGAGACCAAGGTCCTTGGCTTGAGCAAGGGGTCACTTGATCTGCTGTAGACCCCCAGTCAAGGCACATATGAGAAAGCAATCAATGAACAACTAAGGTGCCTCAAAAAAGAATTGATGCGGCCCTGGCTGGTTGGCTCAGTGGTAGAGCATCAGCCTGGCGTGCAGGAATCCCGGGTTCAATTCCCAGCCAGGGCACACAGGAGAAGCGCCCATCTGCTTCTCCACCCCCCCCTCCTTCCTCTCTGTCTCTCTCTTCCCCTCTCGCAGCCAAGCCTCCATTGGAGCAAAGTTGGCCCGGGCGCTGAGGATGGCTCTATGGCCTCTGCCTCAGGTGCTAGAATGGCTCTGGATGCAACAGAGCAACAGCCCAGATGGGCAGAGCATCGACCCCTGGTGGGCATGCCGGGTGGATCCTGGTCAGGCGCATGTGATAGTCTGTCTGACTGCCTCCCCGTTTCCAACTTCAGAAAAATACAAAAAATAAAAATAAAAAATTGCCTGACCAGGCAGTGGCGCAGTGGATAGAGCGTTGGACTGGAATGCAGAGGACCCAGGTTAAAGACCACGAGCATGCCAACTTAAGCGCGGGCTCATCTGGTTTGAGGAAAAAAAAGCCCACCAGCTTGAACCCAAGGTCGCTGGCTCCAGCAAGGGGTTACTCGGTCTGCTGAAGGCCCATGGTCAAGGCACATATGAGAAAGCAATCAATGAACAACTAAGGTGTTGCAACGCGCAAGGAAAAACTAATGATTGATGCTTCTCATCTCTCTCCGTTCCATTCCTGTCTGTCCCTGTCTATACCTCTCTCTGACTCACTCTCTGTCTCTGTAAAAAAATAAAATAAAATAAAAAAATAAAAAAAAATTAAAAAAATTAAAAATTGATGCTTCTCATCTCTCTTCCTTCCTGTCTGTTCCTCTCTCTGTCTCTGTCTCTGTCACACACATACACACACAAATAAGTCTAGGTTTGGTGGTTTGTGCCAAGTGTTTCTGCATGTGGGTTATTATTATTATTTTTTTTAATTTTTATTTATTCATTTTTTTTTTTTTAGAGAGGAGAGGGAGAGACAGAGAGAGAGAAGGGGGGGGGGAGAGGAGCTGGAAGCATCAACTCCCATATGTGCCTTGACCAGGCAAGCCCAGGGTTTTGAACCGGCGACCTCAGCATTTCCAGGTCGACGTGTTTTTTTTTGTTTGTTTGTTTTTTGTTTTTTCATTTTTCTGAAGCTGGAAATGGGGAGAGACAGTCAGACAGACTCCCTCATGCGCCCGACCGGGATCCACCCGGCACGCCCACCAGGGGGCGATGCTCTGCCCACCAGGGGGCGATGCTCTGCCCATCCTGGGCGTCGCCATATTGCGACCAGAGCCACTCTAGCGCCTGAGGCAGAGGCCACAGAGCCATCCCCAGCGCCCTGGCCATCTTTGCTCCAATGGAGCCTTGGCTGCGGGAGGAGAAGAGAGAGACAGAGAGGAAAGTGCGGCGGAGGGGTGGAGAAGCAAATGGGCGCTTCTCCTGTGTGCCCTGGCCGGTAGGTCGACGTTTTATCCACTGCGCCACCACAGGTCAGGCTGGGTTATTATTTTTTAAAGACTTTATTTATTTACTTTAGAGAGGGGAAGAGAGCAGTGGTAGTCAACCTGGTCCCTACCACCCACTAGTGGGCGTTCCAGCTTCTATGGTGGGCGGTAGCGGAGCAACCAAACTATAAATAAAAAGATAGATTTAACTATGGTAAGTTGTTTTATAAAGATTTATTCTGGCCCTGGCTGGTTGGCTCAGTGGTAGAGCGTTGGCCTGGCGTGCGGGAGTCCTGGGTTCGATTCCTGGCCAGGGCACACAGGAGAAGCGCCCATCTGCTTCTCCACCCCTCCCCCTTTCCTTCCTCTCTGTCTCTCTCTTCCCCTCCCGCAGCCAAGGCTCCATTGGAGCAAAAGTTTGCCCGGGCGCTGAGGATGGCTCTGTGGCCTCTGCCTCAGGCACTAGAATGGCTCTGATTGTGGCAGAGCAAAGCCCCAAGATGGGCAGAGCATCGCCCCCTGGTGGGCATGCCAGGTGGATCCTGGTCGGGCACATGCGGGAGTCTGACTGCCTCCCCGTTTCCAACTTCAGAAAAACAAAAAAAACAAAAAACATACAACAACAAAAAAAGATTTATTCTGCCAAACTTAGCAAAAATCCAGCATAAAGTACTTGGTAAGTAATTATTATTATATGCTTTAACCTGCTGTAACTCTGCTTTATAAATTTTATAAGTAAAGTTACTTCCCTACTTTATAAATCACCATTACTGTGGAACCGGTAGGGGGTTAGAAAATTTTACTACTAACAGAGATACAAAAGTAGGCGGTAGGTATCTGGAAGAGAGAGAACGGGAGGAAGAGAAGCAGGAAATATCAATTCCCATATCTGCCTTGACTAGGGAAACCCAGGGTTTTGAACTGGGGACCTCAGCATTCCAAGTCGACGCTTTATCCACTACACCATCACAGGTCAGGCACACATTTGGGGTATTTGATCATGTCATATCTGGCCTGTCCATCCTTCCCCAGTGAGCTCAGATGCTCTGGGGTATCTCCTTCCCCAAACCAGGGGTGCCTCTTACATTGACATGGCGTTGCCTTTCTCTGCTGCATCCTCAAGTCTCCCAGCAAACCAAGCTGCTGGCTGCATGAGACCAAATAGCATTCATCTTAATCTCCTCTAGTCTCTGTGTAGCATGCACAAGGCTTCTTAATTACGTGTGTTGGGTGAATTAACAAATATTAGAGACTTTAAGCTCCCCTTTTCCCGGTTGGGGCCTGGGGTGTGCTCCACATTTGAGTGCCTCTGGCCATGTATGTGCACATTCAGGAAAACTGAGAAGTATGTGGAGGATTCAGAATGTGTCACGGGCAGCCACCGCCACAGTGGTATGCAGAATATTTTGAGCTGTAAACACTGAAGGCTAAGAAGGCTCAGGAGGAAACTTTGACCTTTCTCACTTTCTGCTTAAAAGCATTTAAAGTAGAATACCTGCGCCAGGAAGGGAGATCACCACAGATAAGTATAGTTTAGTATAAACTAGTGTGTGATAGGAAAGAATCCAGCAAGGTGGCTTTGGTCAAAGTTCTCCTTGTGTGCCATTGTTTCAAGATGGCCAGCAAACATTTTACTAAACGTTAACTCTTTTCATCCCTTATAAATGGCCTTATGTCCCTGAAACACCTAGATCCCTGCTTCTCCCTCCTTCTAGAAGGCCGTATTTACCTATGTTGCCTCCTGATTTTGGAATTTTCACACTTATGTGAATTTCCTATACATATGTATTAAAACTAGTTTCTCCTGTTAATCTGCTTGTGTCTTTTTTTTTTTTTTTTTTCAGAGACAGAGAGAGAGAGTCAGAGAAAGGGATAGATAGACAGGAAGGGAGAGAGATGAGAAGCACCAATCATCAGTTTTTCCTTGCGATACCTTAGTTGTTCATTGATTGCTTTCTCACATGTACCTTGACCACGGGCCTTCAGCAGACCGAGTAACCCCATGCTCCAGCCAGTGACCTTGGGTCCAAGCTGGTGAGCTTTTTTTTTTTTTTTTTCTCAAGGCAAATGAGCCCCACCCCGCCGCCGGCACAGTGGATAAGGTGTCAACCTGGAAGGCTGAGGTCGCTGGTTCGAAACCCTGGGCTTGCCTGGTCAAGGCACATATGGGAGTTGATGCTTCCTGCTCTTCCCTTCTCTCTCTCTCTCTCTCTTCTCTCTCTGAAATGAATAAATGAAGTCTTTAAAAAATTTTTAAAAAAAAGAATTCTGGAACTTGAGGTCACAACGATGTGCATGCGCTTAACACTACCAAATACTCCACTTTTTAAAAGTGTTCAGATGCACCCCGGCAGGGTAGTTCAGTTGGTTATTGCATTATCTCTGATATGACAAATTTGTGGGTTCCATTCAGGATCTGGGCACATCGAGGAATCAACCAATGAATGACTAAATAAGTGAAACAATGAATCAATGTCTCCCCCCCCTCTAATAAATGAATAAATAAAATGGTTCATATGGGAAATTTTATATTCTAGGTATCTTATGACAGTTTAAAAAATCTCAGAGCAGCCTGATCAGGCGGTGGTGCAGTGGATAGAGCACCAGACTGGGACGCGGAGGACCCAAGTTTGAGACCCCGAGGTCCCCAGTTTGTGCGCGGGCTCATCGGGTTTGACCAAGGCTCACCAGCTTGAGCCCAAGGTCGCTGGCTCAAGCAAGGGGTCACTCGGTCTGCTGTAGCCCCCCAGTCAAGGCACACATGAGAAATAAATCAATGAACAACTAAGGAACCGCAACGAAGAATTGATGTTTTTCATGTCTCTCTTTTCCTGTCTGTCTGTCCCTATCTGTCCTTCTCTCTGACTCTCTCAGTCTCTGCCCCCCCCCCCCCCCCAATCTCAGAGCACTGCCTTTCAAAACAGAAGCCTCAGGGTCTGATAGCTTCACAGCGTTGGCGCCTGGCCCCGCCCACGTCGTCCGGCCTACCGGCGGGAAGTCGTCTTTTCTGTGTTTCCAGCCCTAGTTTCAGAGATAGTTATCAGCTCCAGCTCCACCTATCTGAACTCAAACTCGCGGACTGCGAGCCAGTGATCGAGGGTCCGCTCCCACAGTCTGGTAAGTCCGGGGGACCCTTCTTCTGTAGGAGACAAGGCGCGATCAGATATTCCCAGACACCTCGGTCTTTCAAGCGCGTGCGGTTAAGTTGCTCAGGCTCCCCTTCAAAGGTAGAAAAGACCCATTTTCCAGATGAAACAAGGAACCCGGAGCCGCGTGTGTGTGTGAACAGGGGTGGGGGTGGGTGAGACCGGAGGAGTGTCCATAGGCTCTGAGGCTGGTTGTTTGGATTCCTGTACAAAGAAAAGGTTATTTATGCAGGGTTTTACGAGGGATGGGTCCTTGATCTCGGGTTCTTATATGGGCTGATTTTTTTTCTTTTTTCTTTTTTTTGACAGAGACAGAGAGAGTCAGAGGGAGGGACAGATAGGGACAGACAGAGAGGAAGGGAGAGAGATGAGAAACATCAGTTCTTCGTTGCAGCACCTTAGTTGTTCACCGATTGCTTTCTCCTATGTGCCTTGAGGGGGGGGGGAGCTACAGCAGAGCAAGTGACCCCTTGCTCAAGCCAGCGATCCTGGGGTCATGTCTATGATCCGACGCTCAAACCAGCGACTCCTCGCTAAAGCTGGTGAGCCCGCGCTCAAGCCTGTGAACTCCGGGTTTCAAACCTGGGTCCTTTGCATCCCAGTCCATCGCTCCATCCACGGTGCCACCGCCTGGTCAAGCTGTGTTGATTTCTTACACCCCACAAGTGTATGAAGCTGGGTGACTGTTACTACAATCAACAGTTTTTAAAAAGAAGAGTGGTAAAATACACGTAAAATGTACAGTAATAACTGTCAACTCTATTGTTATTGGCAGTATTAAAAACCTAGTTGTGCTCGCTTCGGGAGCACATATACTAAAATCGGAACGATACAGAGAAAATTAGCATGGCTTCTGCACAAGGATGACACGCAAATTCGTGAAGCGTTCCATATTTAAAAAAAACAAACAAACAGCCTGACCTGTGGTGGCGCAGTGGATAAAGCGTGGACCTGGAAATGCTGAGGTCGCAGGTTCAAAACCCTGGGCTTGCCTGGTCAAGGCACATATGGGAGTTGATGCTTCCTGCTCCTCCCCCCTTCTCTCTCTCTTCTCTCTCTCTCTCCTTTCTAAAATGAGTAAATAAATAAAAAATTTTAAAACCAACCAACAAACAAATAAACAAACAGAACCTAGTTGTGGTAGAATAGCCTGGCCTGTGGTGATGTAGGGGGTAGAGTCTGGTCTTGGAATGCTGAGGTGCCGGTTCAAAGGTCAAGGCACTTACCAGAAGCAATGATAAGGAGTTGATGCTTCACATTCCTCCCCCACCCTTTCTTTCTTGCTCTCTAAAATCAATAAACAAAAAATATTTTTAAAAGAAAAAATTTAGCCTGACCAGGCGGTGGCGCAGTGGATAGAGCGTCGGACTGGGATGCGGAAGTACCCAGGTTCGAGACCCCAGAGGTCGCGCGCGGGCTCATCTGGCTTGAGCAAAGAGCTCGCCAGCTTGGACCCAAGGTCGCTGGCTCCAGCAGGGGGTTACTCGGTCTGCTGAAGGCCCGTGGTCAAGGCACGTGTGAGAAAGCAATCAATGAACAACTAAGAAGTCGCAAGGCGCAACGAGAAACTGATGATTGATGCTTCTCATCTCTCTCTGTTCCTGTCTGTCTGTCCCTGTCTATCTCTGCCTCTAAAAAAAAAAAAAAAAAGAAAAAAAGAAAAAATTTAAAAGTTGTGGTAGAATATACATAATGTAAAATTGATAATCCTTTCTTTCTTTCCCAAGATTTTTAAAAAGATTTTATTTATTCGTTTTAGAGAGGAGAGGGAGAGAGAGAGAGAGAGAGAGAAAGATTCCAGGTTGATGCTTTATCCACTGCACCACCACAGGTCAGGTCTTAAAGATTTTATTTATTGATTTTACGAGGGGCTGGAGGACAAGCAATAAGCACCAACTCATAGTTGCTTCACTTTAGTTGTTCATTGGTTGCCTATCGTATGTGTCTTGACCTGGCAAGCTCAGGATTTCAAATCGGTGACCTCAGAGTTCCAGGTTGACACTTGACCCACTATGCCATCATAAGCTAGGCAAAATTGATTATCTAAAATAAAAAAAATATATTGATTTTTAGAGAGAGAGAGAGAAACATCCATTTGTTGCTCCACTTATTTACCGGTTGATTTTTGTATGGGTCCTGATTGGGGGATTGAATTTACAATCTTGGCCTATCTGGACAACAAACACTCCAACCAACTAAGATGTCCAGCCAGGGCATCTTAACTATTTTTTTTCATCTTAACTATTTTTTTTAAAAATTTATTCCTTTATAGAGGGAAGAGAATGAGAGAGAGAAAGAGAAAGGGGGTGGAGCAGGAAGCATCAACTCCCATATGTGCCTTGACCAGCCAAGCCCAGGGTTTCAAACCAGTAACCTCAGCGTTCCAGGTAGATGCTTTATCCACTGCGCCACCACAGGTCAAGCTTAACTATTTTTTTTTTTTAATTTTTAAAAATTTATTCATTTTTAGAGAGGAAAGAGAGAAGGGGGAAGGAACAGGAAGCATCAACTCCCATATGTGCCTTGACCAGGCAAGCCTGGGGTTTTGAACCGGCGACCTCAGCGTTCCAGGTCGACACTTTATCCACTGCGCCACCACAGGTCAGGGCAGGCCATCTTAACTATTTTTTTTTTCTTTTTCTTTTATTTATTTATTTATTTATTTATTTATTTTTGTGACAGAGAGAGTCAGAGAGTGGGACAGACAGGAAGGGAGAGAGATGAGAAACATCAATTCCTTGTTTTGTTTTGTTTTTTTTTTTACAGAGACAGAAAGAGAGTCAGAGAGAGGGATAGACAGGGACAGACAGATGAGAAGCATCAATCATTAGTTTTTTGTTGTGCATTGCGACACCTTAGTTGTTCATTGATTGCTTTCTCATATGTGCCTTGACCGTGGGCCTTCAGCAGACCGAGTAACCCCTTGCTCGTGCCAGCGACCTTGGGTCCAAGCTGGTGAGCTTTGCTCAAACCAGATGAGCCCGTGCTCAAGCTGGCGACCTTGGGGTCTCGAACCTGGGTCCTTCCGCATCCCAGTCCCACGCTCTATCCACTGCGCCACCGCCTGATCAGGCCATCTTAACTATTTTTAAGTGTACAATTCAGTACTGTTAAGTGTATTGACATTGTTGGGCACCAATCTCGACTCTTACTCATTTTACAAAACGGAAACTCCATATCTATTTATTTTTTATTTTTTATTCAGAAACAGAGAGAGAGAGTCAGAGGGATAGATAGGGACAGACAGACAGGAACAGAGAGAGATAAGAAGCATCAATCATCAGTTTTTTGTTGGGACACCCTAGTTGTTCTTTTTTTTTTTTTAATTTTATTATTCATTTTAGAGAGGAGAGAGAAAGGGAGAGAGAGAGAGATAGAGAGGGAAGAAGAGAGAGAGGAGAGAGAGACAGAGAGAAGGTGGGGAGGAGCTGGAAGCATCAACTCCCATATGTGTCTTGACCAGGAAAGCCCAGGGTTTTGAACCGGCGACCTCAGCATTTCCAGGTCAACACTTAATCCATTGCGCCACCACAGGTCAGGCCCTAGTTGTTCATTGATTGCTTTTTCATATTGCCTTGACCGCGGGTCTTCCACAGACTGAGTAACCCCTTGCTCGAACAGTAACGCTCCATTACTTCTCTCAGCCCCTACAACCACCATTTTTACGGTTTTTGGTGGGTTTTTTTTTTTTTTTCTTCTTAAAATTTTTAAATTACAATTCACATTCAATTTATATTAGTTTCAGGTACACAGCACAGTGATTAGACATTTACATAACTTATGAAGTGATCCCTCTGATAAGCTGGTTCCTCCCCCACTCCCCTAGCACTGCACAGTTATTACAATATTACTGACTTTTTCCTGTGCTGCACTTTACACCCCTGTGACTGTTCTAAGACTGCGACCTGCACTTCTCAATCCCTCTACCTTCTTCACCCAGCCCCCCACCATGCTCCTTTCTGTTTGTGACTAAGCAATTCAGAGAAGTAGGATCGGACCATACTTGTCTTTTTGTGATGGGTTTATTTCACTTAGCATACTGTCCTCAAGGTTCATTAAATGTAGCCTGTGACAAAATTTCCCCCCTTTAAAAGGATTTTTCCTGCCTGACCAGGCAGTGGGGCAGTGGATAGAGCATTGTACAGGAATGCCGAGGACCCAGGTTCGAGACCCCGAGGTCGCCAGCTTGAGCGCAGGCTCATCTGGTTTGAGCAAAGCTCACCAGCTTGGACCCAAGGTCACTGGCTCGAGCAAGGGGTTACTCGGTCTGCTGAAGGCCCATGGTCAAGGCATGTATGAAAAAGCAATCAATGAACAACTAAGGTGTCGCAAGGAAAAACTAATGATTGATGCTTCTCATCTCTCTTCGTTCCTGTCTGTCTGTCCCTATCTATCCCTCTCTGTGACTCTCTCTCTGTCTCTGTATAAAAAAAAAAAGGTTTTTTCCTGCCCCTGCCGAGGGTTGTGGTGTAGACATTCCAGGCCTTAAATAAGTAGGAGATAAGGTCCTGTTATTTCTGATCGGGATTCAATAGTAGGCCTCCCTCCCTTATGGCCACTGGACGGCCATTTTGGTTTGATGCTTTCTCTGAGCTGGCCTAGAATCTCTCCCTACAAATTCCATCTCTTTCTACCCCAGCTCCAAATGCCAAACCCATTTCACCCCAAAACAAAGACAAAAAACCCAGGAAAGCTGTCGAGTTTCAGGGTCTGTGGTTGGGAAATATGTGGCCTGTGAACTGTCTTTTTTTTTTTTTTTTTTTTTTTTTTACAGGGACAGAGAGTCAGAGAGAGGAATAGACAGACAGGAATGGAGAGAGATGAGAAGCATCAATCATCAGTTTTTCTTTGTGACACCTTAGTTGTTCATTGATTGCTTTCTCATATGTGCCTTGACCGCGGGCCTTCAGCAGACCGAGTAACCCCTTGCTCGAGCCAGTGACTTTGGGTCCAAGCTGGTGAGCTTTTGCTCAAATCAGATGAGCCTGCACTCAAGCTGGCGACCTTGGGGTCTCGAACCTGGGTCCTTCCACATCCCAGTCTGACATTCTATCCACTGCGCCACCGCCTAGTCAGGCCTGTAAGTTGTCTTATTGCCGAGCCTTATGGGCACCTATCCAGGATGGGAGGAAATAATAATAAGCAGCTTTTCCTCTGTTTCACAGAGGGAGAGAGGGCAGAGTGGTCTGTAGCTTGTGAAGAATCAGACAGCTGATACAGGGTAGAGCTGGATTTGAACCTGGGTAATATGGCTTCAAAAATCAGCCTTCTTTCCTGACCTGTGGAGGCACAGTGGCTAAAGTGTCAACCTGGAATGTTGAGGTAGCCAGTTTGAAACCCCCAGCTTGCCCGGTAAAGGCACATAGAGAAGCAACTATGAGATGCTTCCTGCTCTCCCCCCTGCCTTTCTCTTACTCTCTCTCTCCTCTAAAATCAATGAATAAAATCTGAGGCCTGACCTGTGGTGGCGCAGTGGATAAAGCGTCGACCTGGAAATGCTGAGGTCACCGGTTCGAAACCCTGGGCTTGCCTGGTCAAGGCACATATGGGAGTTGATGCTTCCAGCTCCTCCCCCCTGTCTCTCTCTCTCTCTCTCTCTCTGACTCCCTCTCTCTCCTCTCTAAAATGAATAAATAATAAAAAAATTATTTAAAAAATAAAAATAAAATAAAATCTGAAAAAAATAAAATCAGTCCTCTTATCCATACCACTCATATCAATTGAGCAAATACTGTGTGCTTTGTACTGGAAGCTTTTCCTTCTCTCTTCAAACAACCTTTCCAGTAATGTTGAAATGTAATAAAAGTCTTATTTACATTTTTTTTTTGTGTGTGTGTGTGTGTTTGACAGAGACAGAGAGACAGAGAGAGGGACAGATAGGGATAGAAAGACAGGAAGGGAGAGAGATGAGAAGCATCAATTCTTCATTGCGACACCTTAGTTGTTCACTGATTGCTTTCTCATATATGCCCTGACCGGGGGGGGGGGGCAGCTACAGCAGACCAAGTGACCCCTTGCTCAAGCCAGCGACCTTGGGCTCAAGCTGGTGAGCTTTGATCCAACCAGAGGAGCCTGCACTCAAGCCGGCCACCTCGGGGTTTCGAACCTGGGTTCTCCATGTCCCAGTCCAACGCTTTATCCACTGCGCCATCGCATGGTCAGGCAAGTCTTATTTACATTTGAAGAAATCAAAACTCAGACATGAATGACCTATCCAATATATTCTTTTACCATCACCCTTTGGAATTGGTCTTCTATGGCCAAGGGTGGATGGACATGCTTGATGGCTTTCAGTCTTGTTTTCTCTGCAGACCTAAGCCTCAAGGTCATCCAGGATGCTGTTTCAACATGTTCGTCAATTTGGTCAGAAGCTGGTTCGCCGTCGGCCTCTGGAGCTGAAGGAGAGGTCTGAGAACCATCTGGCCCGTTGCCTGAGCACCTTAGATCTGGTGGCCTTAGGTGTGGGCAGCACCCTGGGCGCTGGCGTGTACATCCTGGCTGGTGAAGTAGCCAAGGACAAAGCTGGCCCAGCGATTGTTCTGTGCTTCCTGGTGGCTGCTCTGACTTCTGTGTTGTCTGGGCTCTGCTATGCAGAATTTGGGGCCCGAGTACCATGCTCCGGTTCTGCGTATCTCTACAGCTACATCACGGTGGGACAATTGTGTGCCTTTGTCACTGGATGGACCCTCATACTCTCCTATGTCATTGGTGAGATGATGGGGCCAGTGCAGGGAAAACAAGGGACTCAGATCAGGAAAATAGGAGGGGGGATTGGGGTCTTCACCCTCATTCATGGACACTTTGTGTTATCCACCTTGTGGGAAGACGTGAAGAATAGTGTCAGGAAAACCTCCAAACTTCATTCTAGTTAACTCTGTCTTACTCCCCTTAGGTGATTGAAACAAGAACGAGAAAGTAATGAGAACAGTAGGAATTGGGGAAGAAATGTGTTCCCCAGGGCTCACTCCCTCACCTCTGAGAGGTCTTTGCTCAGCTGTTGGCCTCAGGGGTTTTCTGCTGACTATCTAACTTAAAATTTCAACTCTTATCTCACAGCTCTCTAGGTCCCACTTCATTTTCTTTCTTCTTCTTCTTTTTTTTGTTTACTTTTCTGACGTGAGAAGCAGGGAGGCAGACAGACTCCTGTATGCGCCCAACTGGGATCCACCCGGCATGCCCACTAGGGGGTGATGCTCTGCCCATCTGGGCTGTTGCTCCACTGCAATCGGAACCATTCTAGCACCTGAGGTGGAGGCCATGGAGCCATTCTCAGCGCCAGGGCCAACTTTGCTCCAATAGAGCCTTGGCTGCAGGAGGAGAAGAGAGAGAGAGAAAGGAGAAGGGGAAAGGTGGAGAAGCAGATGGGCACTTCTCCTGTGTGCCCTGGCTGGGAATTGAACCCGAGACTTCCACATGCCCAGCCGATGCTCTACTACTGAGCCAACCAGCCAGGGCTTCTGTTTTCTTTCTTATTGATTGACTGATTGATTTTAGAAAGGGAGTAGAGAAAGAGAAACATCAATCCATTGCTTCACTCATTAAGCATTCATTCGTTGATTCTTGTATGGGCTCTGACTTGGAATCGAATCTGCAACCTTGGTGTATCGGGATGAAGCTATAACCAACTGAGCTACCTGGCCAGGGTAGGAGGCCAGGGTTCTTTGTTCTCTTTTCTTGCATAACATTGATTTCTTTCTAATATATTAAATAGTTTACCTGTTTTGTGAAACATCTGTGTCTGCTCTCCCCACCCCATGAAAAGAAGAAACTCTTTTGAGATTAGGTATTTTGTATCTTTGCTTTCCCCAAAAATATATCTCAGGGTGCCTGGCGGGGGTGCAGACTGTTTGCCAATGAATGTGACTTCTTCTGCCCTGCAGGGAGCGCCAGTGTGGCCAGGGCCTGGAGTTCCGCCGTCGACAGCCTGACCGGGAACCGCATCTCTCAGGTGCTGCAGGGCAGTGTGTCTCTGCATGTGCCCCACCTGGCCAAGTACCTTGACTTTCTCTCGCTGGGCCTGGTGCTGCTGCTCACCGGTGAGGCAGGGGTCAGGGACAGGATGGGATGAGTCGGGTAGGGAGGGGAGCTGAGATGGGAAAGTCTTGGAGGTGGCAAAAGGGTGGGTGGGAGGAATTTGAGGCCAAGAAAGGAGGATTTGTGGTAGGAGAGACAGGAAAGCAAGAGGTAGGTCATTGTTTCCCACCCTTGGAACTCGGCATTTAATTTTTTTTTTTAATTTTTATTTTATTTATTCATTTTTAGAGAGGACAGAGAGAGGGAGAGAGAGAGACAGAGAGGGAGAGAGAGGAGAGAGAGAAGGGGGGAGGAGCTGGAAGCATCAACTCCCATATGTGCCTTGACCAGGCAAGCCCAGGGTTTTGAACCGGCGACCTCAGCATTTCCAGGTCGACGCTTTATCCACTGTGCCACCACAGGTCAGGCCCAGCATTTTATTTTATTTTTTTATTTATTTATTTATTTTTTCCAGCATTTTATTTTATTATTTTATTTTTTTGTGTGTGGAGTGATCCTTGTCAGCTATTGAGTGAATCTAGAATGATCTAGTCACTAGTGGTGTCCACCCCCTCAAATAGGACAATCAGAATTATCTCCAGACATTGTCAAATGTCCCTTGGGGGTCAAAGTCACCTCCAGCTGAGAACTATTGACCTAAACAAACAAGTTTCTTCCTCTGTACTAAGACTAAAGTCTTTAAAAATTATTTCATTTAACTTTAAAAAAAAATTGAGGTGAAATTTACAGAATATAAAATTATTTCCTCCAGTGCCTGACCAGGCGGTGGTGCAGTGGATAGAGCGTCCGACTGGGATGTGGAGGACCCAGGTTCGAGACCCCGAGGTCGCCAGCTTGAGCGCAGGCTCATCTGGTTTGAGCAAGGCTCACCAGCTTGAACCCAAGGTCGCTGGCTCAAGCAAAGGGGTCACTCGGTCTGCTGTAGCCCTCCCCTGGTCAAGGCATATATGAGAAAGCAATCAATGAACAACTAAGGAGCCACAACGAAGAATGGATGTTTCTCATCTCTCTCCCTTCCTGTCTGTCTGTCCCTATCTGTCCCTCTCTTTGACTCTCTGTCTCTGCCACACACAAAAAAATTATTTCCTCCAGCTTTATTGAGATATAATTAACATATAACATCGTGTATGTTTAACTCTTTGAGTAGTACGAACATTGATGTATGTCCTCGTGCCTCCTGACCATCCAGATAACAAAAATTTTTTTAAAATATATTTTTATTTTTTATTTATTCATTTTAGAGAGGAGAGGGAGAGACAGAGACAGAGAGAGAGAGAGGAGAGACAGAGAGAGAGAAGGGGGGAGGAGCTGGAAGCATCAACTCCCATATGTACCTTGACCAGGCAAGCCCAGGGTTTCGAACCGGCGACCTCAGCATTTCCAGGTCGACGCTTTATCCACTGCGCCACCACAGGTCAGGCCGATAACAAAAATTTTTATTTTACAAATATGTAAGGTGCCTGACCAGGTGGTGGCGCAGTGGATAGAGCGTTGGACTGGGATGCGGAGGACCCAGGTTCGAGACCCCAAGGTTGCCAGCTTGAGCACGGTCTTATCTGGTTTGAGCAAAGCTCACCAGCTTGGACCG